>NC_138657.1:18448215-18690715 GCF_964273445.1 Streptopelia decaocto | reverse complement strand
ATAAAATGGCATATGATATAAACTGATTTTGCTGAGTGAAAGAAGAAACCTTTATTCTATTAATCTAGACTTTGTAATGCAGGTAGAATCTAGTCTAAGATGCTTAAGCCCAAGAGAAAGCCTTCATTTGCTGCACTGGGAAGAAGGTTAATATTATGAGTACACTGAAATGACCATCTCATGCGAATTTTAGTTTTAGACGTAGGATTGAGAATAGACTTTAGGAAGTGAACCTTCCTGGAGCCCTTTGTTGAGGTGAGTTACTATTTCAGTTCATAGGATCAAAAATCTACAATGATAATTCTGAGACAGAAGCTGTGGAAGAGCCTCTGCTGCCTTTTAGCATGTAATTTGTTTTTGTTTTTCTGGATTGCAAACTTCTGGTCTTTGCTCTTAAACAACTCTATTTTTCCTACAGAGCTTGGATGTTGAATGCTTTCTGCAGTCTTGAAACACAATATTGTGCTTTTATCTGATAATGTTAGAATTTTAAACTCAGAGCTCAATTATAGTCCAAATTATTTGCCATCTTTGCCTTACTAATTACACTATTTCCTTTAGTTCTTAGATTACAAATAAGAGTTCAGATTTAAAGCTAGAAAGCAAAAAGCCAAGAAAAGATCATGTTTCTTTCTGAGGATCTGACAACATTGCACTTATATGTTAATTAATAAGTCTTGGAACTCTGGGTTGTTCATAAAGTCATGTTTTATACAGAAGGAGTTGAGGTTTTCATAATAGCCAAATCATTTCACTAAATAATTTGATTTTTGTAATTTTTTTTTCTCTTAACCAGGATATCTGGAACTTAGAAGTGTAGTAATATAAATAGACATGAATCTGAAACAAAATACCAGAGAGAAAAATTTCACCCAGCTTTCTATCTTTGGAAGATCTCTTTTTATGTCTTAAAAATTCAGGTTTAAAGATCCTCTTGATATTTGAGTAAACAAAGTCTTCTAGGCTAGGAAATGTAGAGGAAGATTTATCATATGTTAAATTTAACAGAAAATGCTACCTAGCTCTTCTTAAACTGAAGTCCATTGATAAACAAAACATCCATTTTTGAATAGTTCTCTTAGGTTATGTCTGGATTTTGAGAATTCCAGAAACTGAAGAAACTTCACAGCACACTTAAGAAATTGAGCAGGTTTTGAGGATATTGTAGACCCAAATTATACAGGAAGTTCTGTATTGGTAACAATGATCTACTGAATATGTAGAGGGTAAAACCGTAGACATTTTGGAGGTATAAGTTAAGATTGGGGTTTTTTTGGGTTTAGTTTACCAAGAACTATGTGTGTTTATGTGTGTGGACAAAGACTGTTTCAAGAGTTTTATTGGAAACTGTGCCTTTACAGTATTTTAATTTGAAATAAGTGTCACTGCATGGTAATTTCTAGAGCTCTCTTTTGGGAGAAGAAAAGAGTAGGGGAAAAAAATCCAAAACAAATAGAGAACTCTTCATGTATCAGTTTTATTGAAGTCAGTAGCACAACTTAATTGACACAGAAGAACAAGGATTTGATATAATGTGTGACTCTTAAATGTATTTACATTTCTAGGTACTCTATATTTGATTTTGAAAGAAATTAAGAAGTAGTGATAGAGTAAGAAGTTAATTGTTAGCTAAATTTGTGTAATGCTTATGGTTCAAAGGTGAGCAACCTTTAAAAGTTGTAGACTTTTAAAAGTAATGGTAATATGAATTAAAATGATGAAAATAGATTGAAGCTGTTGATTCTTTTTGTAGCTACCAATGTAATTGTACAATTAGTAGAATGGGGCAAGTTAGTAGATGTATTTCTCTTAATAAGACAGAATAAAAGTCAAGTTTAACAAAATTATATAACTTACATATATTTCCCTTACCTGCTGGCACTATTTCTGTCTTCTGGGTTTTGCTGGAAATTTTTTTCTTTTTATATAGTGCCAAGATTTTGGTCAAATGAAAGAAAAGCCTAGTTTGCTTTTAAATGTTCTTTTCAGTGCATGTGTTCTCTACTCCTCATTTTTCTATTTTCTTTTTTTTTCCTCTTTTTTCGTCTGTGTGGAGTTCTCTTTTAGTTATAAACTGGCCTTTTGCTGATCATAGGTGGAAATTACATCTGTTTGCAACGACATATGGCCTAAATTATGCAAAATGAGCAACAGAAATTATTTAAGGAGCAGTCAGCAAAAGCATGGGCGACTTTTAGTCTCTGACAACTTTACTGTGCTTGTTTGCTGCATGAGGAGTTGTGCTTTTTCTGAAATAAATGCTTAGTATTTCTATTTTGGGATTTATTTGTATAAAGTGTGAGCTTAAAATAGGCTTTATGAAAAGCTTCATATTCTGCATAGAAAGAAACAAAATGGCTCTGCCCATTAATGAAGTTCACTAGGGTGCCTGTTTGATTTTAGTCAGCTTTGGACCATCTCCTTTCTTGATTGGCATGAATTTGAAGACTTTTTGGTTTGCTTAACCTTTTTTATACTGCCTTTTCTGATTTTGTCATTATACGTGATTTGTTTTGCTTGGAGCATACCAGTAACTGAGATAGAAGGACCAAGTGATAATTGTACCAGATTTTGTCTTCTCTGTTGAAATTAGTGCTTTTCTTAAGAATATTCTCAAACAGTTGCAAGCAATTCAGGTTGTCAGAAATAAAACTTTCAGTCAGTCTTGACAAAGTTGTCTTCTGAATCAAGCTTTGCTGGTTGTAGACTTCACTGTTTTCCTAGCTGTTTGTCATTGCTGTAAGAGCACTGCTGGCAATGAAGGTTTCATGAGTTTGCCCTCATCAGTGCAATACAAGGTCAGCTGGGTCAGCTCAAGCCACTTGCATTGACTTTTTAAACTAACCTGCCCTTTTATTTATGCGATCGGTTAGGTAGGGCGTTTACACCTTTCCTTCTTTCAGTGCTAGTGCTGGAGTGCTAGCATCCAGCTGCCTGGTCGTGTTGACCACCTGGGAATTATAGCATCTTTGTCTGGCACAGCTGTTGCAAGGTGAATGTCTGTCCCCAGCCTTAAAGCACAGCCGAGGAAGTTTGAGATAAAGCGTTTCACTTTGTGATTGCCACAGATTGCCACCACAGGCAGGTTGCTGTTGCTGGTGCTAAGCTAATAGTGTTGTGCCTTGTGGTTGTAACGCAGGGGGGTGTGATCGCAGACAGTTAATGAAAACTCACCTGACAAGGAGTAATTTATCAAGCTGTGGTAACTTGACCACTCTCGGTCATGTGTACATACGAGTCCGCTGTTGAACATCGGGGATATGACTTAAAGATGGCTGGTACCAGTGAAAATATATTTTGGTCTGCAGAGATTTTGTAACCTGGCCAAGGTGAGCAGTGCGCAGTGGTGTGGTGGTGTGCCAGGGAATTGCTATGAGTGGATTGATAGCTGGGAAGGGTCCTGGAATTCAGTGGCTCCATGAAGCGACAGATCTGCCTTTAGCAACACTGTGATCTAGGTTTACTGTCTATTTTTGCTTGAAGTCTTCAGTTTGACTGCAACATTTGTGCTTTCCAAATTTATGGACGTAGTGGATGCATGTTGTAGATTTACATCAAAGAGGTACTTTTCTGAGGTAGTTTTTAACTATGAATATTTTTATTGACAGAATATGCAGTTATAGTGGTGGTTTTCTTGTATGTTTGTTTCTTTGGTTTTTTTCCCTATGTTTGATAGGCTGGTCATACTTACCAACTTAAAATTTCAGCAGAAACAAGTCTAGGAGGTGTAATATTGTGTCAAGAAATATTGATGGTATGTGAGATACAAGATACCAATAGCAGAATAAGTTGCTGCAGAAAAAACATCTGTATAAAACAACCACTGTTAAGGCTGTACATTTGAATTTGGAAAATGTGGTGGCGATGGTGTGAAAATGTTTGTTTAACTCTTTGGGGTCTGGTTTTGATTATGGATTCATGAGTCTTTTAAAAAGCAGAATTATTTACAGCTCTCCTACATTCCTGTAATAATGCTAATGTTGTGTTTCTCTACGCAATTTTATCTAAATGATCTGTTATGCTTCTGATTTTTTGTTGTTAATGTAATATACCTATACTGTCATTTTCTAGGTATTTCAACAGCCTTCTTTAAGTGAGCTAGAGTGTCTTATTGCAGTGCAAAAATCGGAAATTGAACTTTTACAGGAAAAATTAAAGGCGGCAAGTCTTAACCTAGCAGAGTGTAATTTGTATGCTTCAGATACTCTGGAAAGCAACAATATAAGGACTGGAAGAAAGCGTAAGGTAGGATAGTTGTATTGTCTTGTGTATTTGTGTCTAAGTCAGGCTGGTAAAGCCAAACATTTTTGCTCAAGGGTCCAGATAATAATTTTAATATCTGTTGATGCTGCTTATAATTCTGGAAGCTTGTTTGAATGGTTCTTGTGTTATCTGCCAAAGACTTGTTAAAATAGCTGTTGGGAGTAGAAGGTTTTACCTTATTAAATACTGAATAAGGGATTCTTAATTAAATGAAATATTTGAAGGATAAATTCTTTGTAGATTTGTTAAAATGAATATTTATCAGATATTTTGTGGTGTATATTAGAATGACTGTCTTTCCCTGGAAGGAAAGTGAGAGAAATGTAAATGGTTATTATTATGATTTTATAAATGATTCTTTTTTCAAAGTCTTGTTTTTTGAAGTACGATGTGGTATTTTTTCTATGAAGAATGGCAGTAATGTCCTTTTAAAGTTTAAACTTTGAACTTTCTATTGTTCTGTGTAATGCTGGACTGCCTCTTCAGTTATGACTTGCTGTTAATTTTAGGCACAAGGTAACAGTAACATCTATGAAGTATATTTAATGAAATAGATCCATACATAATTCTACAGCTTAAATTGTTTTAATAAATTAGTCAAAGTCATTATGTTTTTCAGTGTGTTCAGCCTCTTCCTCATCTAAAAACTTCTTTTAAATTGTGAGTGTATAGGGTATGGGAAACTTGGAAGAGATTTCTGTAGCAAGGAAGCAAATAGGAACATGCTGCTGTGTGGTGTAAATAGTCTACGAGGGTGAACCACCATATTATGCTTCTTTAGAAGTCTCCTGGTTTTCCCACATTTGATATCTTGTAACATTTTGTTTGAAACCTGTATGTCTTGCTCTTTCTCAATATCCTGCACTGTATGCTATTGTTTGGGAAAAGACATATTTTAGAACATTTGCTTAGGAGTGTGTGGTAGTGCCTCCATGAAAATGTGTGTATAAAGGAGAAAATGCTGCACAGGCAGTGGAGAGAGAAGAATAGAAGGTGAGAAACAGCCCTGCAAACACCAAGGTCAGAGGAGGAAAGGCAGAAGGTGCTCCAGGTGTTGGAGCAGGTATTTCCCTGCAGTGCATGGAGAGAGACCACATGGAGCAGATGTCCACACCACAGCTCATGGAGGAGCTCACACCAGAGCAGAAGGATATTTCCTCATGGAAACTGCAGAGTGTGGACAGGAGTCCATGCTGGAACAAGTTCTTCTGACAAGAACTGTGGCCCATGGAGGCCCCACTCTGGAGCAGGTTTATCCTGAGGACTCCAGCCTCTGGAGAGGCCACACACTGGAGCAAAGGAAAAGTGTGAGGAGGAAAGAGTGGCTGAGAGGAGCTGTAATGGACTGTCTGTAGCCCCTCTGCACTGCTCAGCAGGAGGCAGATGAGTCCGGAGTGAAGGAGTGAAATTGAGCCTGGGAAGCAGCTTAGGGGGGAAGGTGTTGGTTTAATATTTTCGTTATTTCTTACTCCCCAAATCTATTTTAAGTGGCAATAACTTAAATGAATTTTCTCCAATTAGAGTCTGCCCGTGAAGGTAAATGGTAAGCAATCTCAACTTCTTTTTCTCAAGCCATTAACTTTTCCATCCTGTTTTGTCCTTCTGCCCTGGTGAGTGAACCGTTGGGTTGGTTTAACCCACTACAATGTTATTTATTGTTTCCTCAGAATAATGTAAATAAGAGTACTGTGTTTGTCATGGACTGATAACTGTGTCAGGAGTAAAGGAATTACGTCCATTGAGTAAAACTAAATACAAACTTTTAAATGCTTCTGTAGAGGATATTATCCTGTTTTGATATGTAGATCCTAGTCGTGCCCTTTCAGTAATCAGGGTTGTTTGATAGGTGCACTTTTTCACATGTGCACACAGTTACCTATTAAAGGTTTTGGGAACTAAATTGACAGGCTACAAATCCTTTGTATTTAGGCAAGACAGTAAGGAAAATTGTGGAAACTTTCCAGCTTTAGGATCACAAAATACAGATACGAAGTAGAAAAGGTACTATTGCTGTCTTCACTGATTTTCCTTTGCAATGACATATGTTCCCATTACGTTGTTGTTCAGTCTTTTGTGACAAAAAGTATTAATGACAGAAGTTATTAGTGCATGATTTGACAGGAAGAATATGTTGGATATGCAAATCTTATTTTACAATGGTGATCCATTTGGTTTCACAAATACTCTTGTGTTAACCCTTTGTTCCCCCTTATGTGGCTTCCCAGATTGAAAAGGACAAATAAGCAGGAATCACTTCTAATCAGAATGACACTGCTTTGATTACTTTCTGCCTAAAAAAGCCAAACATTTTGATAGATGAAGCAATGGTAGGTATTAAAAAAAAAAAGCAAAATGGGAGCTTGCCACCAGTGTGATAAATTGGGATGTGTGGCCACACAACTGTATGCTTCCACCTATGTTTGGTTCTGCAGAATGCAATGATATGTATATATATATATATATATATATATACATATAGTCTAGTGTTGTTTGTTGTGAGTTGCAGAAATTCAAATCCCATGCCTACAGTCATACTCTCTGAAACAGATGATGTGGTGATTAAAAGCTGTAACACCCACAGTGCAATCTCTGTAGAAGATGGTACAGCTGAGTCCTGTTTTGTATGAAGACTTAGGAGTTAGTTGCTTGGTCTTCCTCGAGCTCTTGTTAGAGCTTACACTTTCACAGAATCACAGAATGTCAGGGATTGGAATGGACCTTGAAAAATCATCTAGTCCAATCCCCCTGCTGGAGCAGGAACACCTAGATGAGGTTACACAGGAATGTGTCCAGGTGGGTTTTGAATGTCTCCAGAGGAGGAGAGTCCACAAGCCCCAGGGGCAGCCTGTTCCAGTGTTCTGTCACCCTCACTGTGAAGAAGTTCCTTCTCAAATTTAAGTGGAACCTCTTGTGTTTCAGTTTGAACCCATTACCCCTTGTCCTATCATTGGTTGTCACCGAGAAGAGCCTGGCTCCATCCTTGTGACACTCACCTTTTATATGTTTATAAACATTCATGAGGTCACCCCTCAGTCTCCTCTTCTCCAAACTAAAGAGACCCAGCTCCCTCAGCCTTTCCTCGTAAAGGAGATGCTCCACTCCTTTGCTTTGTAACTTTGTGGGCTATGTATGATTTCTGTTACCTAATTAAACTGCCATTCATGCCTGGTGGTCGATACAGTAACACTGCCTTAGTTTTTTTCCCAGCTAAGCTTTCCCATTGTATGAAGATGCATGGGAGTTATAATTGCCTTTTATTGATATACTTTCTATAGCATTCCTGTAAGTCTATAATGTCAAGGTATTAAAAGGCATGAGTTAACTAACTTGTAGTATGCATCAAGTTCCTGTTGAAACATCAAGAACTTGCTATTTTACCCCTCCAGAAAACCCACCTGTATCTTGTTAGCCTCTATTTCAGCCTCCACAATGTTTCTGTTACTTCAGCTGATAAAAACCACTAAGATTTCTGCCCACTGTCTTCATTGCTTTATTCTGGAAGACACTGATTTGGTCTGTGTGTGTAGAAAAGCTCTCTGAGACATTTCAGTAAGAACTCCGGCTTTCCTTGTTTGCCTTTTTTTTTTTTTTGACTTGTTATGGGGCTCCTTCTAACATAGGACCTGTTGAATTCGAGCATGTGACTCTTTTCAGCTTTGTCCCCTGGTGTCCTTCATGGTGCAGGCGGGTAACAGTAGGTTGTTAAGAAAGAGGCACCTCTTCTTTTTTTGCTTCCTGTACCTGTTAACAGTTAATGTGTGTCACATTCACTTACCAGCTACTTCGTTAAAATAAATCTTGTGTCACAAAGTTTCAAATCTATTAATATTACAAGGTCTGTTTATCTGTTTTTTACTGTTTGGCTTAGTTTTTTGTGAATGTGTTTTAGGATCATTTGATGAAAAATCTTCTGTTGTTACCCTTTACTGACTTGGATTAACATTCTTTGCTCATAAACCTGGAACTTTCTTACTCCTAAACATTCAGGAAATGAAACGTTTAACGCATTACAATTTAATACAGGTATGTCTAAATTTACTTTAGAATTTTAGCACCGAATTAAAAATTAAATCCCAAACCTGGCAGCAGCCAAGTTCGCAGTTGTGAGAAGGGTGTTACAGATGCCATCTTCCAAACGGAGTTTTGTAGCAGCCCCAGGCAATCAAATTACAGTGTATTTTACTATATAGTCTTTTCTATCTTGGTAGGAAAATCAAACTATTTGCCTTCTTAACAAAGATTGCTTTCAGACTACCTATGTGCAGCTGTAAAGCGCAGACACAGCCCCTTCTCTCCACAGACCTCTAGTCTGATCACTAAACAGGTAAAAACATATTGAAACAATAGATTGTTTCTTAGTGCACATCATCAGTCCCACCTGTTCTCACAGGGAATTGTTTCCAAGTCCATCAATAGTTAGAATTTTTCTCTGTTGTTTTTCTGTACCTTGCCTCTGTGAAGAAGATTCACAGTGCAATCCTGAGTAGCTATATATGAAGTCTATGTATGTATCTATACATATATATATATATATAAATATGAATAAAAAACATTGTGTACTCATTGTATCTGATCACCTTTGATTAAAGGAGCAAGACTGAATTTTGTATTTTTCTGTATTTTTTTTCCTTTTTCTCCATTCCACTGTAGAGTCTCTCTTAGTTACTCATAGCAGTCTGGTACTGGTTGATCCACTTTCCTTGGTTGTCCTTCTCTTTGGCAAAAAATGCAGTGCTTTGGCCTTTTATTCCCAATTTCAGGATTTCATATATTTTCCAAGTCTTTGTATACAAGCATGATGTTTAACTAGGAAACACTTGTTGAAAAATAACACATTCTAGATTTTTAAGAAAAAAATAGTATGGACATGCAATAATTACGAAATGTGGATGATGAGAGTTTTATTTATGTCTAGGTTTTAATCAAGAAATCTGGGAGTTTGAATATGAGTAGATTGGATTATTAGAAATATTATTAGAAAAAAAATAATCATACTATTTCAAAGAAATCACTTAGTACAATGTTATACTGACAATATAAAACCATAAATTTGGAAATAATGTTATAAATGTTCATTAAAACTTTCTTCCAGTTTCTCCTGTTATGTAAAGGAACTGACAGGAAAATGAAAATATGTCCACTTGACATTCAGATTTTAAATGTACTAAAAAGTACTAAATGTACCTTTAGTTTGGGTTTGGTGGTGTGTTGTTTTTTGTTTGTTTTGTTTTGGTTTTTTGTTTTGTTTTGTTTTGTTTTTTTCCCCATATCATTCAGGCACTTTTCATAAGCAAACCCAAAACCACCCTGGCAATATTTAAGTTCTTAAATGTGTGATATTATTATTTTCTGATATTTCGCAGTATTTTTTTTCCTCGTTTTTGGAAACCCCTATGATATAAAGTGAAAGTGTGGTATACGGTGTCTTGTAAACATGTAGTACTGGAAGGTAATGGTCAAAGAAAAAAGATACCAGTTGCTAGTTAAGATTTTCTTTAAGGTTAAATTAATTTAATGAAATAGGAAAAGTGTTGAGATATGTAGTATTCAAGAAGACTTTGTCCTGAATTCCTTTTGTTGTAAATCAGTCATTTTACAGTGAAAATGGCAGCATGCAACAACAATAATTACAACTGATCTTTAGTTTTTGTTTGAGTTTATGTGTTTATGCAATAGCATTTTGCCTTATTGGTATTGTGTGTTCATATTTCTCTGTCCTTAACCAAAGTTATTCAGAAAATCAGAAAGTCTAATTTGATGAGGTCTTTTTTCCTTTGCCATAAGGACATATGACATAGAATGAACAAGAAAGCTGCCCAGTTTAAGTGTTACTTTCGCATATTCTTTTTCCAGATTGCTATATGAAGCTGTACATAATATAAACACATATTCTTGTCTCTAGTTAGTCACATTATAGTTAATGACCATATGGTCATTACGGTATAAGATCTACTGTCTGTTGTATTTATATTCCTCAAGCATATTGTTCCTTCAACTTCACAGTGTGTTAAACTATTTCAAAGGGAAAAAAATCCTTTCCCTCTTGTTTCTGGTTGTCCTATCAAGTGTAACCTTGGACCCTTATAGAGCAATTAGACCAGCCTCTATCCCCTCCTTTGTAATGAGGTTTCTTGCATTTCTGAGTCTATAACCCTTTAGTCTTCCCTAATGGGACATCATTATTCTGAAAGAAACAATGTAAATGTAAATGAATATTCTCATTAACGAGTCACAGAGAAACCTTTAGTGGTAGCGCTGTGGTAATTCTGCTTGTTATTTCTCTGGTATTCCATGCAGATTTTTTTTTTTTTTTATAATTCATTATTAGTATTCAAAATTACTTCTTCTTTAATTCTGCATGTCTTTCATAATCCGGTGTTCCAACTAGTTCAACCATGTCCTTGTTTTATTCTCCAGGAGCCACCTGTGAAACGTTCAAGGTCTCTGTCCCCAAAGAGCTCTTTTAGAGAGTCAGAGGAGCTAAGGAAGCTTAAAATAGCTGAAAATAGGAAGATTGAAAACTTACAGAAGACACTACAGCTAAAGGTGAACATTAAAAAATAAAAATAAAAAGCCTCCAGCTATAAGCTTGTATAGATGAAGATATACCAAAATAAACAGACATTTTAAAAATGCAAAAAGTACATATTGTTATGACCTGTAAGTGTATTAGCATAAGACAGCACTCTCCATTAGTTTACCTTTTTCCTTTACTGTTAGGAATCTTGTATTGGTACTTCTGTGGTCCTATGGAAGTTTAATTCAAGTGGTCATCAATAATACTTGTTAAATACATTTTCAAAATTTTTTGTCTGAGAATATATATTCTGAGAAATTCGTGTATTCATGTAGAAAGAAAGTGAAGCAGAAACTACAAAGAAATTGTTTTTCTGTACAGTGAAGCCAGTATTTTAAAATGCTGAAGTCGATTACTTGGAACAGATATACCCCTTGTACTTCTAGAAGTTATGGCTCAGAAGTTGTTCCTCCAGCAAATACTGTAAAAAAAAAAAAAAAAAAAAAGCTCAATAAAAACCATCCCCCCGCAAGCTTTGGTAGAAAAGCTTAACTGAGCATGTATTGCAATTTCCCATTTTGTCCCTGTTTTATAGATTTTTTGTTTGTTTGCTTATTTATTTCAAAAATAGTGCCTTTAGAATGACCCATTGGTTTCAAATTACACCTCAGAATGCAAAACCCAATCCTGAGTTGTATTTTCCAAAACATTTACAATTCCTTCTATTCTCTGCTCTTCTCTTTTCCTCTCCCTTGTCTTTTATTTTTTCTTTTATTTCTTTTTAAAAATATATATATATATTTCATTTTTCTTATTTTTAGTTTTAATTTTCTTATTATTTTTCTTTTTTTTGCTGTTGTTGTTGCTTATGTTAGTTCAGAGTTATGAAATTTTAAAAATATATTCAGTATATGTAGCCTAAAGCAGAACTGGTTACATTGAACATGCTGTGAGAAATTAAGTGAAAGAAATTGGGGAACCATACAAACCACTGTCCTGAGCTCCTGCCTCATGCAAAAAGACACTCATGTGATAAGTCAGATTTAGAAAAGATGTGAGTAGGGATTGTATTTTGGCATAAAGGCAAAAGCTTATCACCCTGTATATTTGACAGAGTTTGTTGTGTTGTCTTAACACACACAGAGTGTATGAACAGGAAAGAAGATTTAGATTTAAAATTTAGTCTTACAGCCCATCTTGCTTCTTGTTCATGGGAGTAAGAAGATTAATTTTTTGATTTGTTTTTTTCTCTCTATTGAGAAATCTAAGGCACGTCCTGCCAGCTTTACCTGAGAACTGGCCTTTGGCAGGCCTTCTGTTTGTTACTTTTAGTTGGCTTGCCAGGCACTGATGCTACAGATTATTCTGGCACTGTGGACCACAGCTGCTCTGCCCTTGGCAGCAAAGCTCGCACATCACTGTGTCTGGTTCTTGTCTTACATGATAGAGAGTTCCACATTTCTTTGTGTTTTCTTCTGGAAAGAGAAGTGAAGAGAAGCACTCTGATTTTCTAAGCAGATACAGATTCTGCATGACCTCATAATTTTTACCATTCGCCATACTGCCTTTGTAATTTCTTCCATTTCATCTTAAAAGCATATTTTAACAACCTATGCAGCTTTATTATGTTGCAAGAGTGGGATCTCTATCTATTACAGCTGTTAATCCATGAGGTCTTTAAGAGTTAAGACTTATATCTCCCCTTGAAACTGAATATATGAACTCCTTGCGTTTTCTCTAGGAAAGCTACTATTCTTCTTTTGCAGAATGCTTTAATTGCTTGAAAAGACGCTGTAGAGGACCAGGTCAACATATTAAACGCTGTTGTGGCACTACTTTCAAAATTCAATGAGGCTATTGCCAGCATGACAGCGAACTCAGCTATCATAACACTAATGTCAGAATAATTCTGTTGGTATTGTACAATGCATGTGGTCAACATTTTCATAACTGGCACTTGCATTATTGCATCCTCAAACAAAGTGTTTGCTATATGATTACTTGAAATATACTTGCTCAGAAAAATGCTTGCTCTATCAATGAATGTACTGATGATACATATTCTGAAGGTGAAATTGTGACTTTATCCATCAGTCCTTTTGCAAAATTGGCAACAATTTTGAAATAATAATAATAAAAAGAACACCTTTTATAAGGGATTTTCAGGAACAGGAATATTTGGTGCCCCAGTTGGTATTACAAAGGCACAGAAAAGGGCTATTGTCCACAGCTGACTCATTTTTGGCCAAGGAATGTTAACTCTTACGGTCTTTATTTCTAATAAAAATAGGGTAGTCATGTTAATTCAGAATATCTGTAGTTTTGGTACAGAATTGGCTTCATTTCTGCGGTCCAGGACATACTAAAAAGTGTCAGAACATGCCAGATAGTACTCTAGTTTAGAAAACAGAATATCAACGTAAATAAGGGCATTTTAGTGATTTTTGGATAACAAATTATCAAGCTGCTATTTAAAATCGTCCAAAGCATAAGTACATCAATCTACTGTTGGTCTTTAAGAAGTGGGCAGGAGCTTGGTTGCTGAGAGTTAGATATTTGATGTGAACTAAGAATATGTTCTCTTCTCCTATATTATGTTTCTAGAACCATGATCCCTGGTGTAGCCTAGAGGAGATCTTCCTGTCTTTAACTGGAAAGTTTTCAAAAGCAATAGGGGATCTTTGCTTCAAATTTGCTCATCCTTTTTGTTTAAACTTCTAACATTTTGGAGAGAATTGGAACTAGAATACGTAGATCAGTCCTTAGGGCCACCTTGATACTTCTTTATGTGAGTGAGTGCACACCATTATATTTAGTTTAGATATCATATATAGTCCTGTTCCATGTATGCTGTTCAGATGCTGAAAATATGTTAATATTGTGGCATTTCAACATAGCTACTTGTGGAAAAAGCTATTTTTGTGTTGGTTCGGTTCCTCACCTCTTGTGAGCCTGAGAAGAGTAGTCAACAAATTGAATCAGTATATTTTTTTTAGTTCCATTGTAGTTCAATTTTTACTGTAACAGAAGTTGTTACAGATCAATTTCAACAAAATTTTAAGGGATTGAGTAGAATATTTTGGCTTGTGTGAGCTGCCTGCAAATAGCAAAATGGCTTTTTGGTGAGCAGTTGGATTTTTCCTTGTGCAAACTGGACTCTGTCTTTCGCTATTGCATGGGAAGTACTATGGAATGACAGTGGAGAGCTGGAGAATAATCTGGAGATACATCACTGCTAGAGGTGGTTGTTCATTCCCATTCTGTCAATATATAGAAAAAGGTACACAAGACTATGCAACTATTAAAAATAATAACATAATCAGTGAGAGGTGGAACTAACTGAGATTATGGAATTTACAGTATGAATATAAAGTTCTGATATAATAATTTAATAAATTTAATAAAGTGTCCAAAAAAACCATGCAGCTAATTTCAGGGAAGTACAGTTACTTAGAAGGCACTTAGAAGAACTTCGCTGAAAGGAAAAATCACTAAAGGAGAACTGGTCTTGTTTTTAACAAACCCAGGACATTTAATAATTTAATAAAAGAGAGTGATTAGGACAGTTAATTGCTTAATTTCTATTTCTGTGAGAGCAGAGCAACTGATAAGGGAAGGGAATAACTGTAACAGAATGGACAATGTAACAGGTAAGCAATAATAAAACATGTAGATTCATAAACAGGAAAGGCCAAATTCTACACTTGGTTGCATCTCTGAAAGGACATTGACAGCTACAAAATTCTGAGGATTTATGGTGAAGAGATTATTTTACAGAGCTTGCCAGACTTGATCAGTGCTCACTAGCAATATCAGACAATCTCAGAATAATGATTTCGTGAACTTCTCTTGAAAACACAGCATTTGTAATTGAACTCTTATAAAAATTTCCTGTTCTAGTGTCAAGAAAGCTTGGTAATTGTGTCTGTGTCATTTGTCACAAATATATCCTATTATTTTTGTGATTGTTTTTAATATCATTCTAGTATTTAAGAGCTACTCAAAACCAGTCAAGAGTACTTTTTAAGCAATTCTAAATTTATAAATGTATCTGGCTTAGAGGTTGTTTTAGAAAAAAAAAACCCACCACTTTGGAAATGTATTTAATGGTAAACTCACTTTGGTACCTGCTTATTCCTAAATCTGCTTTGTGTGTTGGCTGAGTCTCTTCTAGAAAAGTTCTGAAATTTTATATATATTAGTACCTAAAATTTTAGCTGGCATCTTTCAGCTTTGTTTATGTGTCATGAAAGCTAGGCTGCATCTTAGAAGCCAACCTTAGTCTAGGTACTTTGTAGTTGGCACTATTGTAGAAACTCTTGCCATGTTGTTTTCAGTGGGCCTTAATTTTTATTACTTACAGCGCTGACTGTTGGTGTATCTTATTGATTGACTAATGCAGAAAAGCTCTTGTTGCATATAAGCTAGAATGCATGCAAATAAAGTATTGTGATTTACTTAGAGATCAAGGAACATGTTCTGTAGCTGCTCGACAAGCAGAGCTCCCATTGAGCTGACAATGAAGCACTGAGGGCAAATTTTACTACCAGATAGTGTCTGGTGAATTCTTTACTGCCGTGTGCAAGAATTTGGCTTGCTTTATACTGCGGAATGTTCTACTCAATGTTAATTTTTTTTCAGAGCAGTATTGTCACTTAGGAAACCCTTTTTCTGAAATTGCATGACATTATCCTGTAATATAAATCAAGGTATATCTTAATTTCATTCTGTAAAAAGAGACTACTTTTTTCATGTGGTTTTGATTATATAAAGCTATTGCAAATTTTGTTTTTATTTCCTGCTTGTTACATAACTAGAGGACAAAGGCTGGGTGTTGCAGGTTTTTATGTATTTACAGAAATAAACTAGTATCTGAGGAAATCCTGAAGCCATTTAAAATTATTTTTTTTAATATGGACCTCAGGGTGGCCAGTGTTTCCCTTGAAAATACATAGATTAGTTTTCCATGGAGAAGAAAAAAATTTAAAAAAGAAAAAAAAAAAGTTTGGAGGAAAAGACAGTGCAAACAATCCTTTTTCAGCCTGTGTAGGTGTATTAGGCCAATGCATTCACAAGATGAAAACTGACATTTTGGTAGTAATTTTTTTAAAACTTCTCGGCAACATGAAAAAAAATTCAAGTAATTTTTCTCAAATTACCAAAATTTGCCAAAGTAAGAATAAGAAAAATTTGACCTCAGGGATTGTGATTCCTCATATTTCTACTTAGAGTTCTGAGGCTCTTAAGAGTTACTTGAGCAGAGCTTTAGTTTCATGTGATCTGTGTGAAAGTCTCTTACATTATGCCCAACTTTAATTTTGTTTTTCTGGTGCTATACAGACTCGAGAAACTGATGAGCTAAGAGCAGCCCATGAAAAATGCAAAGAGAGGCTGCAGATGTTACAGACCAACTACAGAGCACTAAAAGAGCAATTAAAGCAGTGGGAAGAGGGCGATAGCAGGTAAGTTACGTAGCTCATTAAAAACATTTCCCTTACACAAGAAATCTGAACAGAAGTATTATACAGGTATTCAAAAGAGAATTTGATTTGAAGGAAGAAGCCACTATGTGGTGATCAAGACTTCATCCTTTGTTGAAGCAGAATACATGGTATACCCCTATATGAGAAAAATTACAATTGAAATCAAGAATAAAATGCATTGAGCTGACACCTTGACTTATTTTATTTAGGATCTCATTTTGAGCCAGAGTACTGGACAAAGGTCTGCCAGGGCTGCTTATTTATGCTTGTCTAATTCCCCAGTCAATTAATTTGTTGACTGTGTATGTTTTTATTTTTCAATAATAGAACAATTGCTCCTTATGTTTCAAATAGTTTTAAAAATAATTTTATTCATTAAACAATATAGAAATAACAGCCTCTTGAATGTTTAGTGATTCAAACATTAACTGAAGCTGATTTTAAAATCCTCTTCTTAAGAGGGGAAATAAAGAGTATGTGCATGAAAGGCTGGGTGTTTTCATCTGTTAAATGATTATAAAGTGAATTATTTCTGAACATTCTATGAAAATATTGCAGTAATATATCTTGATAAATGGAAAGAAGAAAGACTCTACCACATAAAAATTTAAATGGTGAATGTTCTCTGTCTAATTCTGCCTTAAATTCTATACAGACACTGAAAAATATATGCAGAAATTATTTTTTTTCTTTTTAAAGCCCTTAGTGGAGAGTTAGAATTTTTTGTAAACATACACATTTGGAGATGCGAAGACATTTCATATCAGTTCAGGTATCAGACACTGCTAAGATTTTCAGGTTGCAAGCAAGTAATTTGAGCAGGTCCTTGTGTCCTGTTGGCTTTAGTACTTCAGCGTGCACCTACAGTTCAGTAAATACATACGTGTTTTACTTAAAACAATTCTTTTTTGTAATTAGAGCAATACTGACTAATCTTGACAGAAACTTTGTAACTCTTTGTGCCTGCAAAGAGAATAATGGAAATTGCTGCAAAGCTGCTCGCTGTTCAGAGTCCCGGGTGACATAAAGGGTCCTACTGTGAATGATAAATTGTCCCTCATATATAAGTGATGCTTTGGCCTACCTGAGTAGATTAACATAACTCTGGCATATCTGTAACAAGAGTTTGTCTTTTTAAAAAGAAAAAAAGAAAATGTGGATGAAAATAATGGTAAGGTACAGATCTACTACATTCATTGATAGGACAGGAAGACTTTTTTAATTATCCAAGTATAAATAACAAATAGTTTTGTTTAAATTAGGATGAAAGGTTTTGCTTATTTAGGAAAAGCATGGATGATTTTGTCTTCCAACTCACTATTTTAAATTCAGTGCAAGGTGCAAACAACTGAAACCTATTGGATTATAGTTAATTTATGCAATGAAATGTTTTAATTCGGTATCTAAGCTAAGTAGGCATTCATGGACCACAAAGAGGCCAATGCAGAAAACATACAAAAGTTTCACCTGCCTAAAGTGAAGCACTGAGTGTTCTGGTTCTGATAGTTTAAAAAAAAAAAAAGGAAGAAGAGCAAAAGAGAGTCAAAACCAACTTCTATTTCTTTTTAAAATAAATGGGACCAGCTTGTGTCCTGATAGGAATATATTTGGGAAAAGTAGGTATTGGGGAAGGTACAATACTAAATATTTTTTTGTTCATCTGATTTTTTCATCTATAAATAAGATGACCTGAAAATTACAGAGTTTTGATCGTTTTTTGTCATCACAACAGAATTGTATGAGGCCGCCATACAATATCGCTTTTAAAGGGGTTTGGTTTTCCTTTTGAATGTGCTTAAACAAAGGAAAATGCCCAATGCAGAAATGAAAATGTAAACAGTTATACCATATATTGTTATTTCAGCATCTCCAAAAGCTTTCTATCACTGGTGTAATGTAAATTGTGCACTAAGAACTCAGTATCAGTTACTTATGTGGCACTTCTGATCCTCTGTAAGTGACAAAGGGCACCATTCTTTCTAATTCTTCATGGATTAGAATCTGTTATCGAGATGGCAGCTGATGGGACCAAATCCACCTGTCAAGGTACATACAACTTTCACTGACATACGTGACTGCAAAGATGATGGGGGCCTTATGAGGCTACCACATTCTCTGAGAGTTTATTTCTATACCCAGTAGGAATTTAAATTGCAGAGACTTTAAAATTCATTTTATAAACAATTTTAATACAATTTTTATGTTTTCCATTACTAAAATGCATAAAAACATTTTAATGCCAGAAAAACTGTGAAATATTTTTATTTTCTTTTTCTGTGTGTCTAAATTCAATATGCTTTTTCCTGATACATCATCTTATCCATAGGTAGCTTATTCTTTCATTAGATAGTAGACCAACAGTTTGATTTAGAGTGGGCATCAGTGCATCTTCCAGATTGGTTTGCAGGGGTATTAGGGGAGCTGATGGCTCTCCTGTTTCTTTGCAAGAGATGATTTCACCTTCTGGTTTCTCATACCAGTATCATAAGGAGTGGTGAGAGAATGAATGTGGGTGACACTGCTCTGTTGCGTGTAAATTGAGAGCCATGGTGCCATACTAGCACTATTTCTGTCTGAAAGTTCGTAACTGAACTTTTCCATTATAACATATTTAAGGGTTTGAGCGTCACAGAATGTATACATCATACAATATAGATGCTGTAGTTTAAAATCCGTATTTTCTGAAAGCAAGGGTGCTTTTATTCTTGTGGTCTTAAAACATGTAGATACTTGAAAACAGACAACTCTTTTTACTCGTAAACAGGATTGAAAGTGGTAAAAGCAGATGCCAGCCTGCAGACCTGCGTCAGCTTTGTCCAGAGGATTCTGATGCTATGTGGAATAAACTGGCTTTTTTCAAAAGCGAACACAAAAAGCTACTGATTGAAAAGTGAGTTTGTTTCTTAAATGGTGTTTACATAAAGAAGCATGCATTTTTTCTTTTTTCTGAAGGTAGTACTTTGCAGGCCACATAAGAGGAATTCCTTGCAAAATTCCAAGATAAAACCATCTTCTACCAAAAGCAGTAAAGAAAAACATCAGCTCTTTTTTTTTCTTCTTCTTTTTTTTTTTTTTTTTCCTTTTAAATCAGTGACAAGTTACAAGTTTGCTAGCACTAACAGAAACTGTATTCCATGATCTAGGGATTGTGTTAATTAATGTGGCTCTCATCTGTTGGAGGTGTCGCTCTTCATTAGCCTGTATTTTACACACTGCCGTGCTTCATTTTTGGAATGAGGTGGTGAGGGGATAACCTAGCCAGCCATCCTTGTTTGATCTCTGTGATACATACGCAATGCAGAATGCCTCAGCTCTCTTGGTTCCCTGCCCTGTCCTGCTAATCCCAGCTGAGCTCATTATGGTGTAGCCTTGCTGCTACTCCTGGAGCCAGAGCTGTCCAAGCTAATTACTGGTAGCAGCAGAGCTGCCTGTTAAGGGTCTGGTGTGGATCTGCTAACATGGTCCTTGGTAGTGACCTGCAAAAAGCTCAAGGGAGTTGCTCTCTTTCTTGCTGTGCACAGCCTGTCCTTTGGGTTTAGTGCTGATCCCTTCACGCAGCTCTTTTAGCTGTAGTAAGTGTAAAACTTGGTGAAGGAAACTCTTACTTTAGAAAATATACAGTTTGCTGCTTTGATCTCATAATTCATAGGCTATTATACTCAGTCAGGCAAAGTAAGAAAATGTCCTTTTATACTAGACAAAGGAAGTTAGTGTGGTATAATTAGCCCTTTGCTGGTATTTAACACTTTCTGTAAGTCAAGTTGATTTTTTTTTTTAATTTGAGAACCAAGAAGTTGTAGAAACTTTTCTTCAGACTTTATTTTTGTCAGCATTAAGTTAAAATTAAAACAGAAAATACGTTTTTCCAATGGGTCCCAATTTAGCCTGATTTTGTGGAAGTACCGTGAAGGCTGTTATCACAGAACTACAACAGCAGCAAACGGTTTTGTAGTGTGTAGTTGTGTTTCCCATAAGCTGCTTTAGTGTGTTACATACAATAGTGTCAGTATTTGGTTGCGTGCAGTATTCTTACATCCACCAGTTACAATTGTGTGCCTGTTCTTGTCACTTCATCGTCACATCTTTGTTTGCTGTTTTGAAATGATCACAACAAATTATCACATGTGTTTCTTATGTTTATTTTGATTTTAATGTAGGAAAGAACACTTTCTTGCTAACATGTAATTGCAGTTGTAATTCTCCCTCCGTCACTAATCAACACATGCACCACAGGCAACAGCAACTCAGGAGCAATAACATAAGCCTCTCCTTTTCACACAAAGCCATGAAAGAGAGATTGCTTATTTATTGTGCACACCCTGAAGGCTGGTACAGTTGGACTGTTTTCCTAGAGCTCCTGTGCAGTCACGTTTATGGGGAATGCACTTATGCCAAGCACATTGCAGACTAGTGGCCTTGACTAGATTGTGGTGAAGTGGCATCAGCAAATGGTTGAACTCTTTGAAATACAGAATTTTTAAGTCAAAATTAGTTCTTAAAATTCTGTATAGTACTTCATAAGAAGCCAGTGCACCACTGTGATCATTAAGGTGAACTCCTTGTGTGGCTTTAGGTGCTTTTTGCTTCTTGTGGGCCATGTAGCTTACTGTTAGCTGGAAGTAAGGAAAGTGTACTTAACACCTGTGTTTTTTTTATATCTGCCTTCGATGTCTGTCTCTAATAATGACTGTCTTTAATTTGTTGAAGCAAATCAACAAGACCTGAGCTAATTTTCTTAAGAAAGGCAATACTAAATTTAGTATACTTTTTAGATCTGTGAATAGGGCTTCTTTATATTGTATGTTTTATTGGGTTTGTGTGGCAAAGTTTTGGTAGTGGGGGAGCTACAGGGGTGGCTTCTGTGAGAAGCTGCCATAAGCTTCACCCCATGTCCGACAGAGCCAGTGGCAGCTGGCTCCAAGCTGGACCCACTACTGGCCAGGGCTGAGCCATTCAGTGATGGTGTTAGCGCCTCCAGGATAACATATTTAAGAGGGGGAAAAAAACGGCTGTGCAACAGCAGCTAGGGAGAGGAGTGACAATCTGTGAGAGAGACAACTCTGCAGACACCAAGGTCAGTGAAGAAGTGGGGCAGGAAGAGCCCCAGGTGGTGGAGCAGAGATTCCCCTGCAGCCCACGGTGCAGACCATGGTCAGGCCGGCTGTCCCCCTGCAGCCCATGGAGGTCCATGGTGGAGCAGAGACCAACTTGTAACCTGTGGAGGACCCCATGTCAGCACAGGTGGATGCCTGAAGGAGTCTGTGACCCCGTCGGAAGCACTTAATGTGTGATTTTACAAGCAGTGTAAGTAAATCAGGTTAGCCCATAGTCTTTGTGGATGCACTTAATTTGATAGACATACTGATTTTTAGCTTACGTTGATTTAAAACACCTATAAGCCAAATCCAACACAGCATTGCCTATAGAATAGTGTCTGTGTAGAGATTTGATTTTGGTTTAAATCTGTTTTAACTTCAAATATGTGTAATTTCTGTCTATGACTAGGCCAGACAGTGAATGTTAGGAACACAGGATTGTTTGTTTTACATGTAAGGAAGATTATCTTTCCTTCCCGCCTTCCTTTCCTCTCTCCCTCCCTTCTTTCAAGGGGTAGAACTATGATGTAAAATGTCTATAACTTGCACATATATTGTTCTGAAAATAGATGAATAATAAAGTAAGTATGGGGTAAAACCAAGGAAACCCCATTGATGCATGGCCCAGTAATAGAGTCATTACCAATATTAGCACACTGTAAACAATTAGTTTGTAAGTTATGAAGTCTGGTTTAAGTCAGGAAAAACTGAAGTTGCTTGGCAAGTCATTTGTTCCAGTGGTCCCTAATTCCAAATCCTGTTAAAGCTGGTGGAAAGACTTTGTGTCAGCCACTACTTTGTCAGGTCTTTTATAAAGTTTTCCTCTCCTCACAGGGAGGGATTGCTTTGATGTTCATGTAAGCTATTAAACACTGTGCACCTTCCAAGCTGGACACTAACACACAAACAAATACACAGTGTAGGCCTTATGTTAATCACTTATTTTTTTAAAATGTACAAAGTTTTCTGTTTTCATGAAGTTCAGAATACTTGATGTCAGAGTTATTTTTTGGAGAATGTTGATGGATAACGCACAGCATTGCTACCATGATGTCCAAATACCACAGTATTTTTTTTTCCTCTGTTACACTCAGTAGCTATGTTGTGTACCAAATTCATTTGAAATGAATTGCATTCATGCTACATCAGTGTTTAAAAGTGTCACCTACAGAGTGTGGGCCTTCTGACAGATGTACTACTTTTGTAATCTTTCTGTTCTTCAGTTTTAGGAGTGCTGGGACATAGCAGGCTTCTTACTGCAAAATATGTAAATCTAATAGCTCAAGGCTCTTCTTTACTTTTCACTGATATTAGTAATTTTATACTGCAGAGCCAAATATTGTGAAAATAATGACGCATTCGTTTAGGCTTTGGATGGATAAAAAGCTTGCTAAATCTGAAATACCACCTTTTGTTTTGCTGAAAGCGGTTGCAGCCTAGATCTGCAGCTGGTGTTGGGAGGTTCTGACAAAGGCGCATGTTCACTGGCTGGACTGGACGTTGCTCAGTGGAAATGACAGCCGGGCTAAGTGAGAGAATGTGGCACACTGCAGTACAAATAATTTAAAATGTAAGAAAACAGAAGCATGCGTTTTACTACAGTGTGCAATTTTTAAAATTAGTTTTTAAAGGACCCAAGTCAGAACTGTAAAAGCAGTGATGGAACAAAAAAATTTTCTTAATATTCATGCAATGGAGTCCTCACCCTATGTGCTTCTGTGAATTACGTTGATTACACTGGTACCCCAGTTGTGGCCCTTTAGGTTGGATAATTTCTGAACTGACTACAAGTAAAGACTGTTTATGAGGCTATTCTGTTGGTGTTGTTAGAAAGGAATGAAAAAATTAAAATTAAAATAATCAGCAAAATTCACACAACGTAATGTGTTTGGTTTTTTTAAACAACTTTTGGTCAGTCAGCTGGGCTTTTTGCTACAGTAAAACAAATAAAAAATTACTAAACGGTAGATAAATTTTAGGTGTGTGTTTTGTCACGGTTTAACCTGAGCTAGCAATATAGCCACGATAGGTACTCACTCACTTCCCCCTTCCCACCCCTGAACAGGGGTGAAAATCGAAAGGGAAGGGAGAAACCTGTGGATTGAGATAAACACGATTTAATAAAACACAATAAAAATAATATGCTACTACTAAAAATAATATATATAAAATGTAAATAGAATATAGAATAAGAGATAATGCATTTCCTCACTAACTCTGTCCATGCTGAGCAGCCAGTCCCAGGAAGCAGCACCTGGTCCTGAACAGCCGATCCCAGAGAGAGAAAAAGAAAAAGGCCTCGGCTGCCAGACAATAGTTAAAAGCATTAACTCTGTCCCTGTCTGTTATTTTCTTGTTTTCAAACTTAATGCAAACAAGGACCATGCCGGCTGCAAAAAAGAAAGGTTTCTAACTCCATGAAGAAAATTAACTCACTTTCAGTCAAACCAGCAGAGGTTTCTACCACCTTTTTGAAAGCTAAATGTTATGCTGCATGTTGAAACTGTTTTTGTCACTACTCACTAGTGCATCTTTGGGTTTTGAGTGACTATTAATTTGAAATATACCTCAAAACTCTTTCTTGACAACTATGACACTGTTCACTTTTTATTACGTGAACAGACATTGGATTGGTGTGGGGGGAGTTGCTTTTATCCTTTTTCGCTCCTAAATGTGGGTTGTAAATCAGAGAGACTTTACTTAGCACCAACACATATTGCTTCCTGCAATTTTCATCCATCCTATAAGAGACTGAACTGGGAAACAAGAGTGATAAGGACATATTTCTAGGAAGCGAATAGACAGAGTAAGATAGATAGGTCAATGACTCTGTATAGTCAAATATTCCATTTCCTTGGCTAATTAAGGCTAAAAGTTTCTTTGTGTAAACTGTAAGTTTACAATTTTCTTCCTGTAAAGGGGTTCCAGTAAATCATTGTGGATAGCTTGAATGTTCACAAAATGTAAGTAATGCTAGTACTTTTTGCTTTACTCTTGGCAGCATTATCCCCAGACATATGTAATGGTTTTTGCTCTCTCGCACAGTCTAGATCAAACACCTGCTCCCAGGTTTATTCTCACCACCCAAGGCTGTCAGTTGACACATAAATATACAGACCCATGAAAAGAGCATATTTTGCCCTTACTGCAGGCAAACATACTTGAATCATAACACTGCAGGAACAAATTGAAGAATTTCTGTCAGAGCAGTATTTCGCATGTAAAAGTTGAATAAAGTTTCTGCCTAGCTTGGTTCTCATGACTCTAAACAATCTGAGTAGCAGAAAATTAAAATCAGTATTTGCACTATGATGTATCAGACTCCCCATCCTAATTTATGACAGCCACTTCCTATATTTTCTGTGTGGGCTTTTTACGAGTGTATGTGTAATATGCTTGTATATTCTACTCTGGTTTTACAAAGTAGAATTTTTGCCCTTTTGAAGACTCACGAACAGAAAGTACAGTTCAGTTTTGCCCTTTCTTTGTTGATCTGCTGTCCTTCTTCTCAAGCTCCTTTATCTTCTGAGGGGAAGAAAACAGACCTTCTGCTGTTCCATTTTCCTTGTAAGGATTATTAGGCTATTTGGATAAAGTTTTGGATAAGAAAAAATTTCCTGGCACTACTTTGACCTGGTGGCTTTAAAACTTATGTTGGTTACTGTAATAAGCAATACTACTTCTCATTTTAAGGACAATGATAAAGAGCATGAAAAGCTTGCTTAGCAGTCTTTTCTTTCTGTCTGATTTTCTTCTTAATTTGGCTTTCCAGTCTTTAACAATATTCCGTGACTCTGGAGGAAAACATTTGAAAAGGCAATATTTAACCTCTTGGACTCAGGAAGGCTTCCCTGACTGCAGCAGCTCCTGGAGTAGCCCCCTGGTATCTGTCCACACCAGCAACAGTATGCATTAGGAGATTGTGGTTAGTTCTGCTTATTTCTCCAAAGAGTCATCCTGCCGCAGTCTTATAACCTGTAATCCTTGGGAAGGAGTCGGTCTCCTCAGTGGGTTATTCCTTCTTATGTATTCAGCTCTATTAGAGATTCGCTGCTTGGTTTTATTTTCCAGATAAAATTCCCTGGGACAAATGAAAAAAAAAGAAGACTTATTGTTTGTTTGGATGTTTATTTTAGACTGCCATGAGCCCGCTCTCTTAATTCCTTTTATCTGTATGCAGAGGAGTGTAGGAGTCTCCTGCCTGGCCCTGCCTGTGAGTGCTGGAAGCTGCTGATGAGCAATGGCTGACTGATGGGATGTGTGTTACTCTGGAGGCAGTGGTTTGCGAGAGGACTAACTAGAGTCATCTGGCAATGGTTAACCTAGGGTTGGCAACTCTTGAGGGAAGGGGCCCTTTAAACTGATAAGTGTGGAGAGAAAGTTTATGCTATAGTTCAGGCTATCTTTCTAAATTAGCTTTTCTTTAATGCATTGAGACCCAAGTGCGCATGTGTATGTATATGTACCTCAGATTTGGAATTGTGTGAAGTCTCCTAATGGTATCTTTAGAACTGCTGACAATTAAAAATGATGAGTACTAGGAAATTTTGTTCTTGCAAGAAGGTATATTTTGCAGAAGCCCGGCTTATATGCAGATGGTATGAGCATTTCGCCTATTCTAGTAACTTGATAAGTAAGCAACTGTTACGGGGAATTTCTTGCTGATGCCTAGCTATAATCTAAAAGAAATCAGAAGTAACTCCTTTGGCAAAACTGATTCTGTAGCACAGTTTTTATGCTACCTCTTCTTATATTCCAAATGAGTGAGTACTACAAAAATAACTACATAGTGGAAGAGTGATCAAAAGTAGAATTCAGAATTCAGTATGATACTGAAAAAGCTGGTACTATTGTGGGTCAAGGTCAGTACCTTTAAAAATGTATGCAGTAGCAGCATAAACTATTAGCAGGATAGATTTGATCTCTTTTGATTTCTTATTTGTTTTAACATTGTGAAGTGAGACTGTGGCAATCAATCATATTTGGAGGATAGAAATGAAGCATGATACATAAAACAGGATGCTGTGAGCTTTCCTATTCCTTTTGTATATATATGCTACAAGGAAGAAGAATGGCTTTCATGACGTTATTGATAGTATACGAAGGACTTAGGGGTTGTTTTCGGGGTGTAAAAACAAACAGGATTCTACTTCTGACCTGCCATATTAGAAGATACTGACAGTCTTCTAGGAAGCGCCAGTGGATTCCTGCCAATTTAGGATGCTGATTCCTGTTAATTCAAGGACTTGATGGCTTCTCCTTGGCTAGAAAAGAATTGGAAGTTGGTCTCTGACCATGTAATCTAGAGCATCTGAGACTGTTTCTGGCCTGTACGCTTTCTTGTAAACAGAGTAATCTTTGCTTGAAAGTATTTTTTATTATTATTTTTTAAATTATTTTTATTTTAGTACATTCTGTGATTCAGTGATTTTGAAGTAGACTGTATTGTCAGAAGGTCTCTCTGGGTTTTCAGCTTGTTTTGTAACCAGATAAGAAAATGCATGATGTTGAGAAAGAATTACTGAAGAATTAGAGTAAAATTCTATCAGATATAGTTACAGGCAGCATAACCTTTCTGTGCTGAAGCCTCAAGGCCATGAGGCAATTTCAGGTCTGCATAAATGTGAAAATCAGTACACCAGTTTCTAGACTTTGTATAGGTTTAAGTCACTTTCTCCTGTCTGATGAGCTATCATTTGAACTTAGCCAAGCTGCTAGAAAATACAACATTTTTCCTCACAATCTAAGAAATGGTCCTGAGCAGAAAAGTCTGCGTGGCAGCTGAATACTTATTTTACATGAGATTTTCAGTTCATCTAGCAGATACAGGATTAGTGTATTTGTTCTTAAAATTAGAAATAGTAATAATGTAAGTTACTCATAGTTATGTAACCTTCATTGTTGGCAAATTTGTTAGGGTGTTCTATAAATTGTCAGGGTATATTTTTCAATTATTCAGTCTTCTTTAGGAGTCTGGAAACCTTGACTAAAAACTATCCAGTACTGAAAAGGCTTTCCTAGTGCTATCACTTACTCCACATATCAATATAAAATATTGTGCAACTTGTCAGCATACTTCACAGCATTTGATAAACATTTGCACAAAGTTCATGTCTGGTATCACACTATTGTTTCATTTTTATCCTAGGAACTTCCTTCTTTAAAAGTTTAATTAAATAGTAGAATAAATACACAGAATGAATGTGACAGAGACTCTAAAATGCAGTAGTAGCTTTTGACTTTGTCAAGAGAAAAGGTCCAAGGATTTGAATTAATCATGAGCTGGAAGTTACCAATTTATACTCACACTCAGGTTTCTTTCTCTTTCCTTTTGACCTGCATATTTCCATTGTATTTAAATCCCATTGTTTGTTCTTGAATTATGGTTCAAAGGTCTATCTTTTCTGAGTCTATAGAGCACACCCTTTTTTCTAAAGAAAGGTTGTTTGTTTTCCTATATGATTACTATAGATTTTCTTTCAAGTTCCATATTGCTATATGTATTCAGTTTAGAATCTTAATCACTTCTGTTGTCTGTGTTGTGTTCCCCTGCCCTCTCCTCTCCCACTGTTTCTACTGTCAGAAGATGGAGATGTGCTAATGTTCAGAGATTTCTTTTTAGTATCCATGCCTCAAGACTATAATCAACTGGAAACATTTTACGGAGAAACTACCTTTCCATTGTAAAAAAATCTTCAAAGATTCCATCTCTCAGCTTCAGCTTGTGTGTTGGATCTTTTCAGATGACATAAACACAATGCCATTTGCTCAGCACTTGCTAAATCAAACACAAGTTTTTTAGTGCAGAGAAATCCCCTTTCAGTTAGGATCAAAGTCTGGTGCATTTCTTCCTTCCATTGTTTTATGTGTTAATTGAAACTGAATGATGCAAAAAATGATGCAGTAAAATCTAGTGAGCATATGTTTAAGATAATTACAGCAAATATTGTCTTAATCTGCCGAAATAGTGTTGGAAGCTCTTACAGTATTTGAACTTTGATGCTTCTGTTCTGACGCTCTAGTTCCAGCAGGTTAGTATTCTGCATCAC
Source organism: Streptopelia decaocto (assembly GCF_964273445.1). Taxonomy (NCBI): domain Eukaryota; kingdom Metazoa; phylum Chordata; class Aves; order Columbiformes; family Columbidae; genus Streptopelia; species Streptopelia decaocto. The sequence continues at coordinate 18,662,307 of NC_138657.1, read as the reverse complement.
CACACACAGCTTATTTTTGATCCTTTGAGTTGAAGGATTGCAGGTGCACTCCGTCTTTCACCCTCCGTGCAGGAAGCTTCTCATATCACTAGAAGCTCTGTGATTGGATCACAGATCTCTTCGAGTACCTAATCTGCTTCGTAAAAGAGTCGAACATGGATCATTTAAAAGACTGGTGGGACAGATGTAGTCTGTTAAAGGCAATCTTCCTTTTGGGGAAAAAAGCACACATAGATGTTTATCTTCAGACCTAGTTGAAATACTTTTTTGAGAGGAAAGAGTATCAAGAAGATAAATTTGTTCTTACCTATTATGTTGGCACATCTGTGTGATGGGACACTGAGGGAGAAAATGGTGTAGATGAAAGGCTGGAAAGCAAATATCTCCCCTCACCCCTGCTTTTTACCACTATGTCCTTTCAGGTTGAGTCATTTCTTTTAGTGTCGCATTATACTTAAGTGCTTTTTCTTCAGTTACTTTGAATTCCTTGGAAACCCTTCCTGCTTCTTAGAAATTTCCTACTTGACCCTTCTTCGATGATTCTTCTGACTGATCATGTTCACTTGTTCTTGGGAAAAGCAGTAATCATACAGTCTCTGTGAAGAACTGTACTCTTCAAGAAGACCACATCATACGCTTTCCTCCTTTTTGTTGAGCTGCACTTTTGTAGCAAAACATGCAGACTACAGTACTTTTGTAGTGAAATTTAGAGAACTGAACTAAATGTGTATATTTTGTTATAACTCATATATACAGGTGATTTTTTTTTCTTTTTTTTTTTACAAATTCTAGATAGATTAGCATGTCAATTATATGCATCGAAAATATTCAAATCTGTCAGAGCACGTTTGTTGGGAACAAACAGAAAAGAATAAAGAGCTAGTTGCTTCTGTATGTGATTCATTCCAATTTTGCTCTGGTTGATTTTTTGGTTTTTTTTGCCTTGAAATGTAAAAAGACTTATGAGTAATAATAATAAAAAAACACTTGACTGCACACAGTTATTATAAAAAGGCACAATTACTTGTACATTCCTTTTTCATATTCTGATTTTGTGTAACTAATGTAGTATGTATCAAGACCATACATATTAGCTATTTGTATTTTTCTGTTAGCACTATATTTGCCATTAAAAAAGTAGAAAATAAGGCTTGAAGGTTTGTTGTATAATGTTTGTTTTTCAGAAAGAAAAGATCAAATAGAAATCAGTACATAGTCTGTTCCCAAATGAGTTAAATACTTAGAAACTTGCTCAGTGATAACCATGTTGGCCTTGAGTGTCCAAATGTGTGCTTTGAAAACCTAAAAAGTTTGTGAACTGAAGATAGTCAGGCTTCAGAGTCTAGAAAAAAATGAAAGAAACTGTCAAGGTTTTGTTTGCGGGGTGACAATAAAACCGTGGGAGATATATTGTTAAGACCCTCTCCTCCCTCTCCCCGCTTCAGCCCCTCCCTCTCCCCCCTTCCCACTCAGGACAGGCGATCGGGAGGGAAAGAAGGACAGAGAGAAGAGAGCTGGAAAAATTAAACATGTTTTACTAATGCTACTAATAAGAATAGAGAAAATAATACAAAATATACAAAACCAATCTTGAAAGTCTCAGCAACTGCAGAGCTGGCACCCGAAATCCTGGACTGAACTCTGCAGCCAACTGGAGCTGGATTCAGTCTCTCACTAGGCCTCAGTTCGCAGGAGTGACTAGCAAGGTCCTCTCCTAATGTCAGCCTTAAGGAAAAGGGGCTGAGATCCTCGTGATCTCACACTTTTATATGAAGTATTCACGTGAATGAGATGTTATATTCCGTTGGTCAGTTTCTTGGTCACCTGTTTCTAGTTGCCCCTCTTGTGAGATGACCATCCATGCTTATCAATAACTTCGTATTCCATTTCTGTGTTTACCAAAAATGTGTATCTGGTTTTCCAGGAGAATGCAGCTAATATGAAAGCTTTAGCTGACAAGCAAATTCACTAAAAGAGAAACGTGTTTTTCAACAAAACCAGGACAGAAACCAAATAACTATAAATAGGATAGGATGAAAGTAATTTGTTTGAAAAGTTTTGCTATACCTGTGCAAGCTTTTCCAGATTGAAAAAAAAAAAAATAAGATCAGGATGCAGATAGCAGTCTTCCCAGTGGAGTGCACTTTATTCAGTTTGTTTTAGTGTGACATGTAGGTTTGTCTACATATAAGACCTGTTTTATATGTGCTGCTGCAAAGAGCGTATATCTTGGGAAATCAGGACATGCTGTTTGCAAGGACGAATCCAATCTCTTAGATGAAACCATGGATGAGATGAGACCTGCTGTCTTGCTGATGTGACAGTGTCCTCTTGCACCAAGAATGCTCCTGCAGTAAAGGGACTATTTTTAAGGATATGAGGAAGCAGGTATTGGTAGTGGGATAAAGAAAGCTGTTTTAAAATTTTGTCAACAGTAGTTGACTGCCATATTAAGCAAGAGGACAAGGAAATAATTTAGAAATACTTCTGTGTTGAAGCCCAAAAGATAAGATGTGGAGCTAGGCTGCTTGGCGTCAGATGACAGTCCTGACACACTAGGCATCTCAGTGACCTGGAGGAAGGAGGGTGGTCTGTGGTGTATGGTGTTGCCTGAGTGCCAGCTTTGCAGGAATGACAGAGCGGGAATACCTTGTGAGAGCATGGCGCTGTGTGAATAGGATTATTTAAGTGTAACATCGGACAGCTATCACAGAAAAAGGGAAGCCTGTGTAATGCTTTTGTATAGAAGTCCTATATTTTAGTAATGAATAAGTAGCAGTGAGATTGCACTGCTGACCTTTTCATGAGGATGCTGACAGTGATGCAGAAATGCAAAGCAAGATTTGATGAGTTGTGAAGGCCAGGCTGTAATCATTGAAGGTTTCAAACATCCACATGGAGCCTGCATCAATATCTTGCGAAGACAAGATGTAGAGATACAAATTTTGTATGGAATAAGTAACTCTTCTAGAACAATCAGTCATAGAAACCAAAAGGATTTTATTTTGAGTGATATACAGAAATTAGTTCAGAAAGCATTAGAGAGAAAGTCTCTTTACCTCAACACAATGTGAATCACAGAATTGTGCAACTTGGAAGGAACCTCTGGAAGCTGTCTTATCCAACCTGCTGCTCAAGCAGTGGCAATTTGGGAAGGTTTCTTAGGATCTTGTCAAGTTTTGACAAAGCGTGGAGGAGACTGAGACCAAGGCTAGAGATTGCAGAACCCTTCTGGATAACTGTTGCAGGGTCTGACCAGCCTTAGTGAGCTATGTAATTTTATATCCAGTTAGAATCTGTTCTATTCTAACTTGTGTCTGTTGGCTCTCATACCATCCACTGTGCTCCTTTGGTATCCTTTTACTAGACTTAATCGATGTCTTTCTTGGAGGAGCCCAAAACTAGACACAGCCACACAGTCATTCTCAGGAGTGCTGAATAGAATAATTTTTGTAAACCAGTGACTGTACTCTTTCCTGTACAGCAAGTATGTTGTTAGTCTTTGCTACAAATGCATGTCACTACGTAATGCTCAACTTGTTGCTCAGAAGGACATCAGTTTTTCTGCAAAGCTGCTCTTGAGCCAGTTGGGTTGGCCTTTCAGAATGTCCTGTTCTGAGGCCTTATTCTGGCAGGACTTCGCTTTTGGTGAACTTCATGAAGTTCCCATCAGCCCATTTTTTCTGTGTATTAGGTCTCTCTGAACAGCAGTCCAGGTGCCCCTTAGCTTTGTATCATCTGTGAACTTGCCGAGAGGCACTTTAACCCATCTTTGAGGTTGTTAATAAAGACATTAAAGTACTGGCTTTGGTATGGATCCCTGAGGGATGCTTTTAATTGCAAGTCGCCAGTTGGACTCCACACCACAGATCATTACCCTTTGAGCCTAACAGTCCAGCCAATTTCCCAGCCACCTTATCTGCTTTTCAATTCAGGTCTCAACTGTTTGGCGATAAGGAAGTGAGAAACCATCTCAAATACAAGGTATACACCATTGCCTGCTCTCTCTTTATTCTTACAGTCTGCCACCTCCTTACAGAGGCAGTCAGGTTGGCAAAGCATTTTTTTTCTTTGGTAAATCCATGCTAGCTGTTTCCAGTCACCCTCTTGTATATTAGGTGGCTAGAAGTGATTTCCAGGATGATTTGCTCTGTAACTTTCCTAGAAAAAGAGGTGAGGCCCAATCTTTAATGAAGATATTTGTCTTTTTAAAATTATAGTTAAATAATAGCAAAAGAGGGTGGACCAAAGCAATTTGCCTAAGGATATTCACTTTGCAGAAAGGGAACCACATAAAAATAAAGCAACTAGTAAAATAACCTTCAACCCCCCCCCTGAACACTAGAACAAGTAATGCAGAAAGCCAGTGAACAGTTCGAGACAGTTAAGAAAGGTACTGTAGCTGAAACCCTGCTGAAATACATGCTACAACTAAAAAAAAAAAAAAAAGAAATTAAAACAAACAGAAAAAACCCAATCCCCACCCCAAAATAGTCTTAAAAACCTCAGTGAGGATGTTTTTGTGGCCCTCACAGAGGAAAGGTCAGCATTTTAAACTTAAGCTTGCACTGGTGAGAAGAGGTAGGCTGATAAACAATGGCAGGATAAATGCAAGTGTAAAGTTGGAAAGGCTAACAACTCTTGAAGAGCTGCTTTCAAAGATGCTTTAGCTGTGATAGTAAAATTTTACTTAAATAAGTTAAAAAAGAAGCCAGTTAGGAAATCTGTAGGTTTGTTTAATGATAACAGTGTAAAAGGATGCACTGTGTTTACAGGGCCATAAAAGAACAACTCTAAATCTTTGCATCAGTCTTCTCTGCTGAAGATGCTACAGAGATGCCAACAACTCATGCATTCTTCGTGGGAGGTAGATCAAAGTTGTTGGATCTTTTTGGAGTAACTGTACAGTGCTTTTGAGGTCAAGTAGAGAAATTAGTTTTAATATCTTGAGGTTAATATCGTCACATCCTAAGGGGTGTGAAGAAACTGAAGTACAAAATTATGGAACTACAATCTCATTGTAAACAGGCACTGTGCCGGCTGACTGTCAGGTTGCCAGTGTGACTCCCATCTACAAAACAGACTTGAGAGGGAGCTGCAGACCAGGGAGCCTGGCTGCTGCCACACGTGGGAATATGGCAGTCTGTCTTCATGAAAAACAGAAAAAACAAAGCAACCACCACCACCAAAGAAACAAAACAAACAAACAAAAAAAACGACACACACAAACCAACCAAACAATAAAACGCCAGAGAGAGAGAGAGGGCACTGAGTGCAGATGAACACAGTTTTGTTGGGAAGTATCAGTGTGGCTCCTGTAAAGGGAAATCTTGCTTCATTAACCTACTGGATTGGAGAAGGGTGACAGTAAGCATGTGGATAAAATCTGATCTGTATTTTCCAATTGCCTTTGACAAGGCTCCACTTGGAAGGTTATAAAAAAAAAATCCATTCCTGCAGGATTGGAAGAAAGATCCTTTTAGCAACAGGGAACAAGTTAAAGCAGAGGTAACAAAGGGTAGTGCTTATGTACCACTTTCAGGATGGAAAATTGGAATCAGACTGCAGAAACTGTTAGGCTTATGCTCTCTCCAGAGTAGTATCTGCTTTTGCATCTGCTTTTTACTGGAGACAGAGCACTGGTGATGGGTAGACCCAGCACTGACCTCATAGAATCACAGAATCACAGAATGTTAGGGATTGGAAGGGACCTCGAAAGATCATCTAGTCCAATCCCCCTGCCAGAGCAGGAACACCGAGATGAGGCTACACAGGAATGTGTCCAGGTGGGTTTTGAATGTCTCCAGAGAAGGAGACTCCACAACCTCCCTGGGCAGCTTGTTCCAGTGCTCTGGCACCCTCACTGAGAACAAGTTTCTTCTCAAGTTTAAGTGGAACCTCATATGTTCCAGCTTAAACCCATTACCCTTGTCCTACCATTGTCTGTCACCGAGAAGAGCCTGGCTCCATCCTCGTGACACTCACCCTTTGTATATTTATAAACATTAATAAGGTCACCCCTCAGTCTTCTCCAAACTAAAGAGACCCAACTCCCTCAGCCTTTCCTCATAAGGGAGGTGCTCCACTCCCTTGATCATCTTGGTTGCCCTACACTGGACTCTCTCCAGCAGTTCCCTGTCTTTCTTGAACTGAGGGGCCCAGAACTGGACACAATATTCCAGGTGTGGTCTCACCAGGACAGAGTAGAGGGGAAGGAGAACCTCTCTTGACCTACTAACCACCCCTCTTCTAATACACCCCAGGATGCCATCTGACCCAGCTGGGCATTTCTCACATTCATGCAAGCCAGTCATTGACTTGTATGGGTTGGATCTTGTGTTCCACATTGTAGTTTCTTGTCTAGGCTGGCCTGAAATATTTCAGCTTCTATATAACATAACTTCAGTTGGAGACTGTTTCACAGTCAAATGAATTTATTTGGAAGTGCTTCAGATATTCGGACTATAAACCTACCCCTTATTTAGTATAATTTATTTAGTTCTGCATGTCTTTCATCACCTTAAAAAGTCCTTATGTACAATTTAACTCTCTTAAAAAGTCGTCTTTAATTATTGTCGTATGCCTGTCACATAGTGAGTAGGGAGGCAGTATGTATGTATATATGCATGTAAACATTGTAAACATGTGCTTGTAGAAATAATGTTTTTAAAGTTGCAAAACAACGTATTCAGAAGACAGAGATTCAAGCTGGAACATTTCTAAAATAGACTTAATTCACTCCCTTATATTCATGTAATGTTGAATACACTCCTTAATTAGGTAAACAGTGAACATTTTGCCATTTAGTGCAAAAAATGAACATGCTATGAGGAGTTAGGACAGTGTGGAGGTAAAGGCCACTGCAGTCTCTCTTACAGAAATTGATGATGCCTGAGGCATGGAGAATGGAAGAAGAGCCAATAAAGTCAACTTGTGAATGTAGCTGAGTGATCCTGAAAATAGCTGGAGTCTTATGTGTCACACAAAGGAAATTGCTTTAATTTTTCATGTTTCTCGTTTTATTCGTACTACATATGAGACTGTGGCATATGAATTGCAGTGTTTAGAGGTACAGCTAAGTCAGAGATGCAATAAACATACAATGTGCTTTAAAATACTGTGTATACTGAAATAACTTTTTTTAAACCCTGTCCTTAAGTTAGCAGATATTCTGGCCCGATTTTTTTGTGCCTTATCTCAGAGGGATTTTGTAAAGCATAAATTTCCTGTGAAGCAGTTAGACACTGCCGTTGAGTACAGCAGAAAAGGCTGTGAGGAAATTAGCAGCCCAGCCTTCAGAACAGAGCTAGAATAACGTGTATTTGTATAGGATATGAGGTTATGTTTTAAACAAAATCACATATTAATTGACTGTCCTCTGTTCTGTGTGCTGTAGGATCCTGGGTTAAAATAGGTGGGAATCTTATTGTTAAAATAGTGTCCTAACTACATAATTAAAATATTGTGTCAAACCCACAAGTTTAAGTGCAACATTTAAAATAATGTCTTTTCCTTCTAGCATTTTCCAGTTTGACTTTGAAGCTTTAGCATTGGTATCCTGGCAACTTTATTTGCATTTAATTTTAATAAAATGAAAAACAGTAAATCAGCTGGTTCATATTACAAAATAAACCATAGTAGTAATATAGTGGTAGATCAGGGCTGAAAAAGGGGATCTTGTTAGTAAGTTGCTTAAATAGTCGCTGAAAAAAGAGGAATGGTAAGATACATCTGCTCAGGTTGGCTGGTGGTTTCCCTGAGAGTGAACAATTATTCCCCTCTTAACAGGATTCCACTTCCTACTGGTCTGCATTTCATCTCAGGCATTTCCTTACCTAAAAAGGACTGTCTGAAACTTCTTAGTGTATGTTACGAGCAGCATTATATCTGAATTTTGTAAACTCATATTTATAAATTTTAATAAGCTGTTATACAAACGACTCTTTATGTTTGAAGTATGCTAAGTGTCATCAAATTAGAACTAATTCCTGGGTGTTATGAACTTTTTCCATGGTCATATATTGATATGGTTTTGGTTTAGTTTAATGATTTTAGTAGCATCTGTGGTTCTTAATTTTTGATTTCCTCTCTTATAGACTGAATCTTGAAGAAGAATTGGATCAGCTGAAAGTACAGCGATCTGTGGGTAGGTTCACAATACAGGAGTTCATCTGTGTTTACAACAAAAAAGGGCAGATGTATTTTGTATGTATATGTGTAGTCTATTTAGAATAGTAACTTTAAGGTTATTTTATTTCCAAACGTTAATTTATTTTTCTTGAATGTGCATTTTGTAAGCATAAGGCCATACCTATTCTAAGGATGTTTACCCTTAAGTTCTCCACATGCCTGTTAAATCAGTGACAATTTTTATATATGGGTACATACTAATACATGTTTGCAACTTATGTGTATATACTACACATAAAGTTAGTTATTTTGTTTACGATATCTATGACTATTTATATAAATATACACGTGCAAAATCTAAAACATGTTTATATGCTCATGAAGCTTTCCTCAGAATCAGAAATGGTTTGTGCAGTATTGAAATGTAGCGATAGAGAAATTTTGTGCTTATTCAGATTTCTTTTTTTATATGTTTTAATTCTTTTTTTAGTCTCACAAAGTATGTCAACTTGAAAGTAAATCAAAATGGTGGAATCCTTGTAAGAACTGATCGTGAATATCTTCTTTTATATCTTTGCAATCCTTACAATAGTGATGGTTCTGTGAAGATGGGTCTTTGTCAGTTGGATAGGTAATATATTACCGTTGCCTCTCCATCACTCCTCTGATTCTTTGTATTATTTGCTGTTTCTGAATGGTCTGTGGGAACTATTCAAGAGCGTGTAGTTACAGTCCAGCTGGGTATCACATTGGTGGTGAATCCTTTAGGCACAGTGTTGTGCAAAGGAAGGGAGTAGGAGCTTGGAGAAGTACTCTGCATATTCTTAGCAATAAACCCTTACCGTTCTTTATATCAGTTTTCTGCTGTTGGCCACATTCTGCTTTTGTGATAATGTTGGCCACTTGAATAAAAAAATGAGATTTTTCTTACCTTTATTTTAAATTTATTTTATTGTATCTGTGAAACTAAGTGGAAATATCCAGCTGCTGAAGACAGAAAGTTACTGTTTTCTTTCACGTTACTTCTTATGTGTTATTTTCATAGCCCCAGATAGAGCTGAAGGGATCTAGTGAAGGTTTCAAATACTGACTTTAAAAATCACTTCTTTGTTTTTGCCAGTTTAGTCAGTCTTTGCACAAAGAGAAGTAGAAAGGCAACCAACAGTGAGAAGGAGTTGAAGGCCTGCTGAGCAATAACCATGTGTTTCCAAAAAGCAGTCAGATCCCTGAAAATGCCAGTTCTTGACATGTTTAGTGCTTTAACCATTAGTCTTTTATTCCTTCTTTTTTCATTATCTTTTCAGATTGAAATATATTCTCTTTTGAAAGTTTGTGGTAGATACACACTTCTAGTTTGGTTATTGGTGTGATTATTAATTGTCATTAAATTGGGACTGAGAAAAGGAGTTAAACTACGAGTGAAGTGCATTAGGCAAATTTTATTTACCTTTTCCAGCATTTGTTGTTATAGGTATCATTTAGATGAATGGGAAATTTTTATAAGATACCAAATTAAGTTCAAAGACATGTATTAAACAACACTTTTTGTTACCACATATGACTGAGATGATTCTAGCCATTTCAAAACTTTTACCAACTGAAGTATAAAGCATAGTCACTCACCTAGTCCATACAAAGTATTTTCCTGTTGTTCCCTTTGCAAATCCTAGAGTATTGTGGTGTGGTGGACACTTTTATCAATTGGTTGACATTTTCTAAAAGACTACACCATAATGACTGGAGCTGGATGTCCATCTTTCGGCATAGATGAGTGTATGTGAGCAATCCTTGATCTCATGCTAAAAACGTGCATATGCCCTCTGCCCTGAAGTGTCTGCTAGATGCTTACCTCTTCCCAAATAAAAACACAATGTCAGGTCTGTTATCTGTAGTTTGCTGAGAGTCCAGACTCGATGTGGTCTAAATATGCTTTGTTCATAGTCTTAGTAAGTATATGTTCTTTTCTGAAAGAAAACCTGACATCAGTTTACTCCATGTAGAAGTGATCTTGGAATTCAGTTTCACCTTAGCAGGTACCTGTTTCCATCAGGCATCATAACACCAAGAGGGAAATTCTGAAAAAAAGTGGCTGAGCTTCCCTGTATTAAAAAAGGCTCTATGCTCGTACTTGATTATATATCAGTTGTGTTTGTCAGGAGGAAGTACTGGATAATTTTATTGCTTTTCCATATCATTTTTCAAACCCTCCAGTCAAAGATGAGGTCATGCGATAAGGAAACACTGTTCCTGCCATTCCTAAGTTTTTTTCCATTCCGATTCACTTGTCCATGATGTCTCTTTCTCCATTGCCATTTATTTTCCTGTAGTCATCAAATCCAAATTCACTATTCATGCTATTCATATCAATATTCGTGTATGAATGCAAGGAATACATTGGCAGCTACTCATGTAGTTCCTCCAAAAGTGGGGAAGTGGGTCCATCTAATCCTTTTCAGAAAAATAGCAAGTACCCTATTAAAAGATGGTAAACTGTTGGCCCCCTTTTTCTTCAATGAGGCAGTTTGAAGGCTTGCTTCGTTATGAGACTTCCGCTCAATCCACTGTGTCCCCAGCTCAGGTGTGAGAATGGCATTCACCTCTTCTGGTCTTCACAATGGTTTTTCCCACTTTTCAGACTTGGTGCATTTTTGGGAGCATGGGTGGCTTCCACTGGAGTCAGTAGCATAGGGGCTTTCTGCAGTATGGCAGTCTGTCAGGGGAATCCTTCACCTGGTGCATACTGGAGGCAAAAATCTCATTTTTTTGATGGTTCATGTAGTCACTCTATGAGTGACTGATACACAGCTCTGATTTTTTTTTTTTGAAACTAATAGTTTCTTATTTGTGCAAGAAGGCTTTCTGCAAATAGTGGTAGTGAAATGTAGTATCATAGTTCAAGTGCCATTTTGGTAGCGGTGTTGAACTAACTCATCATCAGATTTGGTGACTATTAATTAGGAATTAAGTGTCAAGTTGTAAAGCTGGCAATTAACTATGTTTTCTCAGTGGGATGTAAGTATACTTCTGTAAGACCACAGTAATTTGATAACTAAAGATAGTGGGGTTTATGACTTGTGGGTCTGTTCCTTGAGGGAAAACTTATTTTTTTTTTATGTAGGAGTATGATAGGTAGAGCGTATGTCTTGCTGAGTAGACTGATATGATGAATCCTTCTGCTATCATAGACAGACAGACAGACAGTTATAGGTGATGCTGTTTCATTGCCTCCCTAACCAATTCCTGTGAACAATTACATAGCAATTAGAAGGGAGGAGGGGAAAAGGAGGCTGAATTGGCCATTTACTTTCTGCTCGATAGAAAGGGTTATGCATCAGTGACCTTTGGCTTTTCTTTAATTTATGTTTCTTGTGACTTCTACGATGATACTGAACGTGTGTATTTTTTTCTTTTTGCAGTAGTATTCTTTATTCTCTGCCTATAATATGTTTATTTATAGATAGAGTTTTAAATTGTGTTTTAATACATCCACATAATAAACATAACACCTTGTGTGCTTTGATCAATTTCTTTGACTATGGGAAATAATTTTTTTCAGAGGAGTACAGTAAATGCTGATATGAAAGCTACAGCAGACATTCAAATGAGTGAATATTTAGAAAAAGATGAAAAGCATGTTCATATTATCTTTGTGTGTTACTTAAAGAATGTTGTAAATGTATGCAGTACCACTGTGCTGGGGGACTGTAGTCTGAAATAACATGGGAACTAACATATTAATATCAAGGTAAAGGTACATATTCCCCAGATGCATAGTTTTACCTTTTTCAGCTTTTATTATCTTTAGAATAGTGTTCCATTTATTTCATGAATACAGAAGTATTAATTGGCCATGACATTTTCCAAAGACAAAAGAAAGGTCTAATTCACTCTAACAAACTTGTTAGTCACTGTTTATATCAAGAGGATTGTGAATCTACAGAGAGTAATACTGTTTTCTTCTATGCTTGCTTTGTTTATAAATCAAAAGTTTTTAAGTGACCTGCAGGGTCTGCGTGTAGTTTGAAATGATATTCTAAAGCAGACCTCCACCATGTAGCACAGATATGTATCCCTTAAGATTAATTCTTTAAGTTAATTTTTGGGGAAGAAGGGCAAGAAAAGTACTGTGAATATTGTGTTGTTTTTACAGTGTTGGGATTTTTTGTTCTTTAATGTAATATTTCATATTCTAAGAAAAAGTCCTTCTGAGGTGTGTAATTGCTTATTTCTGTGAGCAGTGCACAGTTTGTGAGTGCTAAGCTCCTTGTTCAAATTTAAACAGAATGTATTTTACTTCTGATTTATTGTACATATTAGTACTTCAAAACTTTTTCCTACCATTTTTCTTTTGAATAAATCTAATTTGTAACTTGTCTTTTTTTGTGAGATTTTTAGTACCTAAAGTGCATAGCTGTCTCTGAGAGTGATGCTTGGAGTTATGTTCACTTTCATTAGTTGTATCATTTTCTAATTGTTATGAATTCATGGTATTACAAGGGAATGATTTGTGTGATTTATCTGATGAAGTACATGATCTTTCACTTAACAAAAAAAGGGGTTTAAAGTTTTCATCCATCCTAATTCTGTTACTGTTTGCTTTGTTCACCAATCACTCTGATCCTCCTGGCAGGGGACAAGACCTAGAGAACAAAACTGGTAGTGACTGTGTAGATAAAAAGGCAATGAATTCTGCTTTTAAGGCATAGAGGGAATAGCCTATCAAAGAATAAAAATCGGAATGAAAGTACAGCGTCTTTAACCTGCAGATCTATTGTACCTTTGAAAAGCTTGCACTCTGAAAAAAAACATGCTGTGATGCTACAAAGATTCATAATTATGTGACAGAACACTTTGAAAAGAGGTCACCCTTTAGAAACTGACCAAAAGGCTTGTTAAGAAAACAGACTATGTTATAAATAATTGCAGAAGTAAAGAATGCATTTCCTTAAAATGTTTAGATATTGTTTTAGTGAAATAGTAGGTGTCACAATATACTTTATTTATTCTTTGATAGAGATGTATTATTTATTTTCTGATAGAGCCATTTTATAAAATTAGTGCACATGACGGGGTCAAGAACAGTACTCCAAAGCGGAATATGAAAGAAGTTTCACATCAGAGGTTACAGAAGGTAAGATACCAACCCCATCAAACAGATCTAAATTTTAATATGAGAATCATATATATGAAAGTCGGTACATAGGAATTCAGGCCATGATTTTCCTTTCCCAACTCGAAAATGTGGATTTCCAGAACTATGTCAGAAGTTCATTCTAGTGAAGTAGCTGGGACCGTATCACCTGAGATAAACATGGTTAATGGCAGAGAAAATTAAAAGAACGTTTAGAGGTATAATGTTAAAAACTAACAAATTATCTAATTAGAAGTAACATATGCTTAGCATTTTACCACTTTTAAGTTCTTAACCTTAATTTCTTTTGCTGAGTATTGAACTTTACATGATATCAGATGTTAATCCCCATAGAGCTTTTGCTACAGCATAAAATTGATGCATAATAGTGATAAATCCACTTTTTGTTGTATTTAAGTTTTAGCACAACATTGCATGTGCAAATATTTTTTACATATGTGGGTTTATCACTCTTTTGACCAGGTAGTGCCTTATGCATTTAGTATTCTTTGGCTTAGCAAATATGATGAGTATTTAATCTTTACTGCTCAACATTCTACATGTTTTACCTTGCACAGTAACAAGACGTTCTTAACTAGTTGCTATTTGTATTGATATTTGTAATATATACAAGTAGTTTAGTATGTTAACAGGTGTTCACTTAAGAGGGCTCACTTGTATTTTACCATATGGTTTGCTTGCTGCAAAGAAAAGACATCCTTCAAACAGTATCGTGCCTTTTGTTTGTCATTTTGCAAAACAATATTTGTTTAATTAGTTATAAATCTTTAAAAGCATGTTTAAATTGAATAAACGCAAATCTATTACTTTGAATGTCAGTTCAGGTATGTCTATTTTTTATTTGTGAATTAACTTGTAGGAAGTATGGTAATTTACAGCAGATGATGTGATTGCATATACTTGTAACACTTGCCATATGGTCAGGCAATGAAGGCTGTCATCTCGTTATTACTGAATGACAAACACCACGTTAAAACAATAACACACAGAATAGGAAGTGCTCACATTCATTTGTCTTAAGGTAGAGTGAGTAATTGAAATAATATGAATGCTACCATCTGAGATGTCACACAGTTTATGCTTGCTTATCATCTATATTTCAGAACTATAATTTTGTTTGCCAGATACTACGTAATTTTTATCTCTATGGATATACAGAGTTATGATGGTACCTTAGGGATAGGTGTAGAAGCTATTCATTGTTTGTTTCCTTCCAGCTGTCATACATGACTTTAAGTGCTAGTGAGTGTAAAAGGTTGCTTTAGAAAACTGAGAACATAATAGCAGAATCTCGGTTTAGGAAGGTGTTTAAAGAAAGGTACTGGTCTAACTCCTTATCATTGCAGAGGGAAGTATAAACTATGATTTTGGTTGCATTGAAGCATTTGGAAAAAATCCTTTTTATTTCTAAATTCACGCCATAACTTTATGTAGACGTAAGGCAATCTCTCTTCATTGTGGAAGTGCTATGAATTCCCACAAAGGAAGGTAGCAGTGGATAGATGTGCATATTAAAGGTTCGCTATCAAACTCACAAATTCAATATCAAATTCACAATTGTATATGAAGTCTGAGCAGCTCTTTCCCTAATTTACTGTGGACCTTAAGAGCACTCATTTAACTGAATCATATCTCTAGTACCCACTTTGTAAATAATTTCTTAAGTTTTAACATAATATAAATGCAGTGGCAAAATGTCCTTGCAAAAATCTGTAGCATTTTTTGAGAAGTACTCTGGTTTCAATATTTTCAAAGTCAAAGCGAGTTTTGACATTTCATATTGCTACAAAGTGATGGAGTTGACCAGTATTATGCAAGGTGAGTAGATGGAGTTGACCATGTGCATTCTACTATAGCTTCTTGAAAAACAGCCTTTTCTACCCATGTCCAGAAAAATCTAGAGTACTTGACACCTCCCTTACTGAAGGAGTGGTGATTAAGCTTCCACAAAGCCAACCAAAAATATATCTCAAAAATGGCTGAGTGGTTAGTGAGCACAAAACTCACTTTAATGCCTTTTGCTAACTTCTGGGACTTTTTCACAGACTAGATCTTCATTTTCATATCTGCTAAAATTAAAATTGACTCCTGTTTCTGGAAATGATGGGGTTTGGTTGTAACTTTAATAAACACTCCAGAACATTGAGATTCTGTTTATTGTTAATGGCCCTCAGTACGTGTAAACTTCAAATGCCTTCACAAACAAAGAATCATCCCCCTGTACTCGGCACTGGTGAGGTTGCACCTCGAATCCTGTGTTCAGTTTGGGGCCCTTCACTACAGGAAAGACATTTGGTTGCTGGAGAGAGTTCAGAGAAGGGCAACAAAGCTGGTGAATGATCTGGAGCACAAGTCTGATGAGGAGCGGCTGAGGGAACTGGGGCTGTTCAGCCTGGAGAAAAGGAGGCTGAGGGGAGACCTTGTTGCTGTCTACAACTACCTGAAAGGAGATTGTAGCATGGAGGGTGTTGGTCTCTTCTCCCAAGTAACAAGTGATGGGATGAGAGGAAATGGCCTCAAGTTGCACCAAGGGAGGTTCAGATTGGATATTAGGAAAAGTTTATTTGCAAAAAGGGTTGTCAGGTGTCGGAACAGGCTGCCCAGGGAAGCGGTTGGGCCACCATCCCTGGAGATTTTTGAAAGACATGTAGATGAGGTTCTCAGGGATCTGTTTTAGAGATGAACTTGACAGTGCTAGGTTAATGGGTGGACTCAGTGGCCTGAAAGGTATTTTCCAACCAAGATGATCCTATGATTTTATTATATGCACATTACATAGGTTGAATATGCTTCTTCAAACTATATTGGAGAAGCTTGTAGAGAGGCTTAATTGGAATAGGAAATTCATTTTGTTCTTCATATTCTTTAGGTGCTGAGCTTGGTGTGATTTATTTGGGTTTTTTTTAAAGATTGAATTAATACCTAATTTGTGTATTTACAACATTTGAAAGAACTTGTTGATTTAGATAGCTAGTGCAGAATTGTGTATATTTCAAAATAGTTTTCCTTCACAGAATGTTTTTTAAATTCAATTAGTATGTATAACCAAATCAGTAATAAGCTCGAGATGCATCAGGAAGGTTCATTAGCATACTTAAACTTCTGTGTCACTTTGCTTGGAA
Organism: Streptopelia decaocto; assembly: GCF_964273445.1. Lineage (NCBI taxonomy): Eukaryota > Metazoa > Chordata > Aves > Columbiformes > Columbidae > Streptopelia > Streptopelia decaocto. The sequence goes on along the minus strand of NC_138657.1, from coordinate 18,645,903 downwards.
TTTTAACTTCTTTTACCATCTGCCCTTTGTTCAACAGCTGTATTATTGCAGCTAAAATGTTTTCATCTGCACCACGTTAGAATTATTTTTAGATTAAGGACTATAGATTGCTTTTGTCCTTGTGCTTAATGTAATATTATTGTCATATCATAAATACATTTGAAAACATAGGGTTTTTCCTACTGTATAGGCTGAAATATTATGAATGCTAAAATTGCTTTTGTTAGGTACAACAACTAGAAAGAAGACTCAAAGCTATTGAAGGGGAATTAAAGAAACAGAAAGAATTGAATAAAGATTTGCTGAAGGAGAAAAATTATTTGAAAGCATCTGTGAAAGTGCAAAAGGAAGATGCAGACACAAGGGAAAGAGAGTTGGAAACGCTACATAAGAGGATTTGTGAAATAAAAAAAGACAAAGCAGAACTTCAGTCAGTGATCGATGAGCAGGAGAAAGAAGCTACCTCTTGGAGGAGGCAAGTGGCAGAAGCTAACAGGTTGAGAAACGAAAATGAAGATTTGCTGAGTCAAGTGCAGGAGCTGAAGTGTTTGCTGGATGAAGCCAAAGCAGTGGCAACCTCTGGGCAATGTAATTGCAAGATAACAGGCACCAAGGTTAAATTAAAAACAGCCAAGAAAAAGAGCTCTGTGGGACATCATGGAGCTTTTCTCAAACAGTCCATCAAGGTTATGAGTAATGTATTTGAGAACTTCAGTAAGGACGGCTGGGAGGATGTGAGTGAAAGCAGGTACGGCTCTCATTAACTTAGCCCTGTAGAGGGGACACTGTGCATATGTAAAGCACTAGCAAATGGAGATTGAATTTCAACTACTGTTGATTTGGTATTCAAAAAAAATACTGTCAGATCCTTTGAAATATCTTGGGAGGTCTTGTTCTGAGCTTATTGACTGAAATTTGCATGCAAAATTAGCCACAACTGCATGAGTATTTGAATAGGTGCCAGGAAACCCAAAAGAAGGCAATGCTTGATTTCTTCCAGTGATGCTATTTTCATGCAGTCATGAGGCTTGAAATTGACAGTTTGGCAGGTTGATTTAATTTGCTGGCCCTTTGCATATTCACCACTGACAGCTAAGGATTCCCAGGCAAGCCTACTAAGTCGGTTTAGTTATCTTGTGACATGCCGACCCAGGAGGAGAAACATTTTTTCCCCTTAATTTAGTTAGATAAATTTTGAATGACCCATTTCAGCTTGCTAGCAGATGTCTACAAGCTGTTTAACATCCTTTAAATTAAGAACCATCCACACTAATTATTTCATGTATGTTTTATGCACAGTCATTGTACTAACTTTAATTGAATGATGGTTAAAAGTCAGTTCTTTAAAGGTAATTGTTACTGCATAGAGTCCCAGTCATGAGTCACAAGGCCCTCAGAAAGTTACACTGGCAAGCTTCATAAATGTTTAGAATATTTGCTTCTGCTGCTGTTTGTCCGTGCAGGCTTGAGGAGGCAGCAGTAAGCCACCAAGTAAATGGGTATCACACCTTGTCTTTCAGTACTTTGTCCTAAGAGACGGCAAAGAAATTTCTCCAGCCTGGATTTATCCAAAATATGGAGAAAGTGATATAAGAGTATAGAAAACAGAATTGTGTTTGTAGGCTTCATGCTGGCTTTATATGTCATATGGAGCAAATCAACAGTGGAAAATGAAGCTGCTTCTCCCTGTGCAAAATAAGAGGCTCCTGAGCACAGTATCTGGAGAGAGAAAACAAATTGGTCAGTTGCTATCATTAATATAAAGCTTGTTTGTTTTTCTGTTTAATTTAATATTGCAGATCTGATTTTACAGAAAACATACGTGTTTTTCTGTTGTGATTAGTGGGCTTTTTATTTCGTTTACTATGTTTTCCTTTAAAAAAAAAATGAGCAATCAAATTGTCACTGCCATTTGAGGTTGAAGAAGACAGTCATTGTAGGTCTTTAGTTGTCATGGCTAGCCGTAAATGCTGCTTCCAATAATTGTACAAGTATTGTATTAGGGAATTCAGTTGTAGAATAGTGAACATTCTTGAAGGCAAAGTTTCATTATGTCATTCTCAACAAGTTAGGGAAGTATCTTCATTTAGCTTCGTCTTCTACTTATCGATAAATAGTGTTCTTTATAGTTCTAAATAGAACATACCTTTGAAAGCATTCAGGTGAGTGAAACAGGTACGTAGTTAGAAATATCTTTGTGCTACTGCAGCACCTCCAAACTCTTATGTTTGTTTGTGTTCTTATCAGTCAATAAGACATACCGATGTGTCAGGATAGGTTTTGGAAAGTATTAACATGTTTCTGAATGAACTCTTCAATTGGCCTTTTCTCTCGTTAAGTAGTCTCCATTTCTAAACCATTGATTTTTATGACAATGCATCTTAATTTGAACTCAGTTGTGCCTTTTAAGATGTCTTGGTTTAAAAAGTAACATATCAAAATTACTTTCTGTCAAGGGATTCCTTCACAAATGTGTTTGTACTAATGGTGATGAATAGCCACTGATGATATAGAAAATAATATATCCAAGCCTTCATGTTTTAAGATAGACTTCACTGAAATCAGAAACCAAATTCCAATCTGGGGCAAGGCAGTGAAAAACTGGAAATTAAGAACACATTGAGTGCAAGTTTAAGGAAAAATTTAAAGTAGGATGAAAGCTTCAGGTCCATTTTCACTGCATGACAGGCAATTTCAGTAGAAGGACTACCAAGTGTACAGAATTTAAAAGCACTCAAAAGGGTTACCAGGCAGAGATTTCACTGAAGTGTAATTTCTGAGTTTGTCTTGGTCAACACTACAAATAAAGTTTAGTTGAAACAAAATTTTAATGAGTGAACTATTGTGCATTTGTTTGTTGTGTTATCAAATATGAAAATGAAGGAAAGTAGAAATGTAGTGTCATTGTGAGCCATTCACAGACTAGAAGTACTATCAAGTAATTTTTTAATTACGTCCATTTTGTAAGCTGTAACAAAACTTGCCCTTTAAGAAGCAGTTAAAGTCTCAGGCATCCGTGCATTGTAGTGTGAGATGCTATTTGGCAGAATAGAAATTGATAAGACAGTTTCAGTGACTTCTTTTTTGCATTTGTAAATATCTGTTGAATAGGTCAACTTAGTACACTTTGAATTTTATATTAGTTTCTCTTCTTTCTTCCATGTGTTCTTTTCTATGTACTCAGGCTTTGGCTGTTTGGAACTTTTAATGTTTAGCTTTATTTTGTTTCCTTTTTCTGAATGTGCTGTTTTAGTGACACTGAAATACCAGCTTCTGAAAGTTTGGAAATGCTGATTATGAAGACTGTGCAAAACACTGATCCACTGCCAGAGAGAAGTAAACAACAGGGGAAAAAACAAATACAAGATAGTCAAAAGCCCTGCAGTGTTGTTCATTTAGAAGGCAAAAATCAGCAGTATAGTAAAAAGGTATACAATAGAACTTATTTTGTTCTCCTGTGCAGATTGTTGAAGTTTAATAGTTAGTATTATCACTGTTTTTCCCCTCTTTATTAATTCGACTCGTTATAAACTGAAAAAGAAATCTGCTTCCACATATTCAATTGGTAGTTTCATTATTGTTCACATTATTTTTTGAACAGTCAGCCTGCCATGGTATTTGAAAGGGCTGTCAGGAGTGCAAAAGCTGACTGAAAAAATTTAGCTAGACTTGGTTTCTCACAGTCCAGACAAACAGTGCCGCAGACATCCCATTAAACTCTCTCGGAATCAGAAAAGCCATGTAGAACGGGGTGACCTAACCCATGACAAGAAAACAGCATCCTCCCCTCCTCCCCTCTAACAAAACAGTGTGCTGACTAATTAGGTATGAACACCTCTCAGTTTGTTTAGTGTTCACAGAGAGAGTTGTCTCTGTCTTAGAAAGATGCTTTTGGCTCTCTGTCCAAGAGATTGTATCTAGAGAAAAGTGTGCTTTTAGCTTCTTCTTAGCCCATTTACATTCATTGCCTGGGATCTGAACCCCTTGTCTCATTGCTAACATCTATATGCTGTTTTCTTACAGAAGAGAGCAGCTGGTCATTTGCCAGGTCTTTAGAGGCTCCATACAATCTGAAACATGACTCATTTTTGGGCTTTTGAACAGTGTCTAATATTTTTCCCTTTTGTGTTTGCCCAGATAAATCACTTCATGAAATATAAAACACAAGCAGATATTGTTGCTTCTTAGTTTAAGAAACAGAATACTGAAACACTGAAAAACTTGCTGCTGTTATAAAACTAGTTTGAAATTCTGTTATGTATAGTGATACAGTAAGATTTTGAAAACATTGTATTTTCTTAGCCTCCAAAATTTTGAAGCAAGTACAAACTCTCTGGTCTTGTAATACATTTGTGATTTTTGTGTTTCCATCAAAAGAGCTGTTTTTCTATCAGAAAAGCTGAAAAAAAAAAAAAGGGAAAATTCTTCTGCAGCTGTCTGTTGGTATAGAATGTGCAGTATGAGCAGGTGCATGTGATATATGTGAAAATCTGACAGTGTATGCTACTCCTGTTATCTCCTGCTGCTCCTAAGTGGGGATATACAAGGCAGGGAATCCAGGAGGCTCTGGTCTCTCTCGCTTGGCAGTGTAGACACAGCCAATACCTCCCCTGTTTGCCTATATTTTATTTACTTTCTGTTCCTACTGGAAAAGACAAACACAGATATATTCTGATACACATATGTAGCAGACTGGTGGACTTGGAGCATACACAGGAAGCATCCAAAGAGGTCTAAGCAAGTAAATATGCTTCAATAGAAATCCTGTGTTGCAGGAAAAGCAGATGAAAGCATGACTGTGAGTACAGAATGTAGCATTACAAGAGAGGTTTAGTATTGACAATTGGAAACACCAATTTTAACATGAATCTTACATCCCTCCTGAGGTTTTAAGGACACTCCAGCTGGGTCACAGTATTCTCATACAAAGGGAAGCCAGAGGAATCTCCAAAGTCCTGAGCTATGTCTGGAGTTGGAGATGAGATCATTTATGACACAAGGACTTTGCCCTATGTGGTATAAATATATAATACCCTGTGCAGTATCAGGGCAGTTATTGGTACTCTCTCACAATTCATACATTTATCAGAACTGTGACCTAGAGTGGAGTATGTTGCATGGTATCACGTAGAAATTACAAACTGAGGACTTCAAAAATTGGACTAATGTTTCAGAATTACAGAATAAAAATGTTTCAAGATACACTGAGCATTTAAGAACCAGGAAAATAGTACTTTTGTATTGGAGTAATAGTTCTGGCCATTTTCATTTTACGTATTGCAAGCAGCATTTTTATTCAGTCTATGCTTCTGTCATTGAAAATTTGATAGGTTCTGGAAATATCTGATTTTACAAATCAGATATTTAAAAGGCATGCAGCTGATTTTTGTTAAACCCTCTACAAACACAGGGGCTGTATTTGCATGTTCATATGTATTCATGCATCTTCTCCTTACAGTCTGGTGTCTAATCTGATCTTCCTTTTGAACTAACAAGAGCCATGCTACTTTTTATTTGCACTTAAATATCTTGAAAAATATGGTATTGTAGGCTTTCAGGTAATACACACCATCTTTTTTCCCTACAAGTAAATTCACGGCTTATCTAAAAACATAATGTAGGCATTAATATTTCTCTGGGATTCTTTGAAAGGGTTATGGTTTACATATAAGAGTTCATGATTTCTTCTATATTTGGTGGGAAGGACAGAAACTTGTACTCTATGCTGGCTGATGTTGTAAGACTGATTTTTCAAATTAAAATTAGTTAGTATTTTGTGTATTATTTGAAGTAATTTTTTTGTTCTCATAACTGGAAAACTTTGGAGTATTGTGGTTGGTGTGCATAATGAAGAGTTGCTAGCTTTGTGCTTCTTTTTATTTAGAGCAATTCACAGAATGAAGACCTAGAAAAGTTACATTTCAAGACGAGGAAGATCTGTCTCAAAACATCTTATCCATCAATTCTAAGCAAAGGTAGGAATATTATATATATTTAACAACTTCATCTGTAAGATTGACAAAGCATTCCTGCATGATATTGCAAAATCTTTTCTATATTACACAAACCCACTTATATGCTGTTGCAGGATTTTATTTTTTTAAGTTTGGGTGAGTATATTTTTCAAAGATTTGCTTCATTATTTTAAAGTGAAGTTTTTGTATAAAAAATGGCTGTCAAACAGCATTTTTTCTATTTTTACTAAGTCCCACCAGCTGAGTCTTCTGACTAAAATAAGGCTTTTCACTACCTTTTAAGCTTTTTTGCTTCTTGTAGCCAATACAGCCAATGAAACAAAATTAATTGTATTTTGGGTTAGACCTCAAAAAAAAATCGGTTAACAAGGCACCGAAACCTTTATCTCCAGTAATACTGATCAGAAACTTGAGGCACATTTCACTTCCAAGTTCTTGTTGAGTTTGCAGTGTTGGCACTTCAGAAAAAGAACAACATAGAGTACTTACAGGTTAACTGAATTAATTTACCCATTTGCTTACTGAGAAGTATTTTAGGGGCAAGAACAGTGTTTTGAAGAGCCAAAAGAAAAACCAGAAATCATCTTATGTATCATGATCTGACAGTTTAATAATGTGATGTTTTATGTTTAGCAAACAGAACAAAAAGGAGAAATATCATTGTCCAGAAACCAGGGCACTCCGTTACTCTCCTTCAGGAAAGAATTAAGTCATTGCAGCAGCAGATAGTTGTTTTACAGAATGAGAAAAAGACAGCAGTTTCTTCTGTGAAGGGATTTAAAGAAACCAATGAAAAACTAACAACTCAGCTACATTTGGCGGATCAGAAACTTCAAACTAGTAAACTAACCATAGAGGTAAAGTACTTTTTATTATGATGTCTCACAATGTTTAGCTTAACTCTATTGTAATTCCATGAAATTTTTATAACATTGATTTTTGTCTCTTAATTTGTTATGATCAAAATTATGAAATGTTAGGTATTAGCATGATTTATATGAGATTCCGAATCAGTTTTAATGTACAAATGATATTGAGGCTTCATGTGCTAAGTTATCAACCCAATTAATTAACCTCTCTGAAAAATAAGTGGTCTTCATCCTGACATTTTACCTGGTTTCAAATTGGTGAGGGAATTTTCACTTTTAGCCTGTAGTCTGAGAACTTTCCTGACAATCTGGTCAGCCCACATGAACTAGCACCCATTCCTCTGCGAATAACAAGCCCTTTTAGAGAAAGCAGCTGTCTTGTTATGCCTCAAGAATGTAGTGCTCAAAGCAACTGGAGTTTTCTTCCAAAGAGAGCTCAGACCAGTTCTGTATCTATTCAATCCTATCTCTCTCTGGCAAGATGGAAAGCTAGAGAACAAGATTTATGAAAACAGAGACTGGTAATCTAGTTGGTTAACAGTCCCAAAGATGCCAGCTTTCTTCTCTACTTCAGTCTTCATTCCTACTAAATCCTTTTCCATACTATTACTCCTTTCTGGTTTTCCCCATTCTCATTTATATATATGTATTTTGCGTTAATCTATATGCAGCTTCTCAGCTGGAATTCTTTTCTATTCATACTGTAGTGATTGGCCTGCCCTTTATAGAGCTGAATCAACAAACACTTTTGCAGTAATTGTCTCCTGTTGGTCACACACACATCCTGCTTCCAGAATTATAGTGCTACAACAGATGGACTTGCTGGAAGGAGGCAGACATTAAAAGAGAAATCAAATCCCCCTCCCCCTCAAACTTCTCTGTATTTCTGTCTTTGCACAGAAGGCAGAAGCAGTATCAGGAGCAGCACTTTTCACTTTCTTAGGGCTGGGGAACTGCTAATTTCTAGAGGAGGGAAAACCTCATTCCTGTTACTCAATTTGCATAACTATATATATGTAATGAATTGTTCAAAAGAGTTTCCAAGGTCATTGGAACCAATGGAGATCTACCTATCTCACAAGCAGTATCATAATGTAAAGTTTCATGGACAGTATGAACTTCATAGAGAGTTATATGTGTAATTTAGGTAAAATATTCTGCTTGCTCAGACATCTTCATGATTTGCCTTCATAGAAGTCTGCACCTGAGGTGTCCATAGTAGAGCAATGTGAGAAATAAAATTAAAAGGCCATTATCAGGAAACTTAAAAAAAAACCCCGACAAAATGGTGGGGGGGGTGGCAAGATTTGTGTCCAGGTATGTGCTGTGGTAATGCAAAACACTGACTGAAAGTGAAATAACATAGTCATAAAACCAAATCAGTTTTCTTTCACTCAGTTTTTTTGGAAAGTCTTCTTTTTAAAAAGGATTTTAAAATTGTCACTGGTCTAAAGGGTGGCACATCCTAAACAAAAATAAATACATGGTGTTGCAGGTACTGAAGGAAAAATCTTTATTAGGCTTGCACATTTTTTTCCTTCTCAGCAACCAATTCAAATTCCCCTTCTTACAACTAATTACTCTTCAGGTGCCATACTAGTGCTACCAAGTGGGAAATTTAAAGCAGAGGCTTGGGCTACTTGCCAAGTGAAAATTAAGGAGGTAAAGAACCTACACAGTCACTGCAGGGTACATAGATGTTTAAGAGAGAGAACCATGATTCAGACAGATCAAATGGTTGTAAAGCACACATTTGTGTTGGGGGTTTGTGTGTTTTTTATAAGAAATACTATCTAGAAGTGAACTTTTTAAGATATTGAAGGGAAATTATATTTTTTAAAAACTACTTTGTTATGTAGCAAGAACACTGTTGCCATTGTTTCTTCTCAGTGCTTCTGTTACTTAAGATTTTAGAAATTTCTTGCACAGGTAAAAGGTAAAAAAACAGTGAACAAACCATAAAAAAACTGAAAATTTGAGGCAACCTCTGCATTTAGGGAGATTTTGAAACACTTCAAGAGTGTCAAAGTGAATAATATCCCAAAATAGGCTTCCATATGTAATCGTAAAGTTCTGAGTAATCTTATATTAACAGTGAACTTGTGATGCCCAGCTAAGGTAAGTGCAGCATTCTAGCAACTGTGAACATCAACGTCATGGCTTGGACAAGATGCCATGTTGCTTGAATCTAGCTAAGAAAATAAATCTAATAAGAGACAAGCATAGATGTTTGTGCAGTCATTCCTTCATTATAATCCCCAAGGAATCTAGTGCTAGAAGATCGACCCTGGATTTAAGATTTAAATGTTCCAGATGTTCATTTGGAGACAGATTTTACAGTTCATACAACCTAAGGACTGTCTGGCATCTGTTGATTTTCAGAATGTGTGTACATGCATGGTTTTGTGTATTTTTCTTGAAGATCCACACAGACACGTATATATGTGTATATTTGTCTGTCTGCTTGTAGGATTTCAGAATACTTGATTTTTTGTCTTTTTTGTCTGGCTTTGTTCTTTTTTGTCTGGCTTCTAAACTCTGTACACTAGTGTAGGTTTCTTACTTTGTTTGGTTTCTGCAAAAGCAGTTCTTTGTATATTTCTGCAAAAATTACTGTAAAGTAACTGCATATGGGATCATCAAAACTTGCATTCTTCAGGGATTCACATCAACACTGACTCAAGACCGTCTGTACAGAAGTACAGCAGTTGCATTTTGTTATCAGTGTACAGTAATAGCAGCTGGAGCTGATACTTAATGTAGAAATGAAGCGATTTAGCACATCCTTAGTTTCTTAGAAAAACACGTGAAAGGAATTGTTGGAAAAATTCAGGACAATTTTTTTCTAAGATATTTCTCTGCCTCTACTAATTTCTATCACAAAGTGACTGCTTATAAGAAGAATGCATTTATTGCATACAGCACAGTAATTGTAATTAGTTTTCTGCAGTGGGTGTCATTCTTGTTGCAAAAGCTCATACAAAGTGTACTGAACAAAAAATTAAAATCAGAAGCAGATTAGGCCATTAGTGCTTATGTTACTCCTGTCAAGACCACTCACAGTTCCACAGCTCAGAAGTACTGTAGGATCTTTTGCATCGGTTCTCCAGTGTTTCTTGGGTGATGTCGCAGGAAAAGCTGCCTTCTTAAAGGAATGCCACAGGTGTTTGCAAAGTACCTGTCTAAGTCTACTTCAGCAGGAAACCTGAATCTCAAAGAATGGGAACAAGTCAACCAGTTAAATGCTGACAGATCCCTTGGAGAGCATAATGTGAAGGTTTAAGTAAAGTTTTTCAGTTGTATTCCTGCAGATACATAACTATGTTTTTGCTGAATTGGGGAAAAAAGCCTTCTTTTTTTCAGAAGCCTTTGTATATTTTAGCTGTAACTCAGCCTAGGATATTTTTTTCTGCTAGGACTTTGAAAATCTCTCCAAGCTTTATTTTAGCCATTTGATTTTGAATTTTATTTGAATTTTAAGGGAACTTTTTCCCCATAGCTCTTACTATGCTTTTAGAATACAATTTGATTGCCAAAAGTTAATCTAGTGGATTATCTCAAGCATAGAAAGGTATGAGCACGAAAAGCAAAAGAGTAAGGGGCTAGAGAAATCTTTTTATTCATTAAAGTGTGTTTGTAATTTTCTCTACATGTTTTTGACTATTTTTTACTGCCTGATCTATGAGATAACAGCTCAGAATTCATAGTTGCATCTGCAAATTCAGCACCACAGTTTCACTCTTCTTATGGTACCCAAATATGAGTAAACCAGCCAATTTAGCATTATCCAATTACATTGAAACAAATGAGAAGCTGATGATGAAATGTAAATTATTAACATAAATATTATTTACACAAAGACCTCACTTTGACTCTGGTTTCATGAAGGGTTTTTTCAGTCTTTAAGGTGCATTGTTATTTACATAACAAGTTTTGTATGTCTGGTTTCTTTACAGTAAATTGTAGGAATAAACTTGCAATCGTAAACTGAATGCTGTTTTTAATTACCCTGCAGTAACCTAAAATTACTTTTGGAACTTCCTCACTTTTGTTCATTACAGTGAATATGTAATTGTTTTGACAGTTTTGGGGGGCTTTCTCCCTAAATATTGTCCAGTTCAAAATTCTTCTAGACGGATCCATTTTTTTTTTCCGCAAACACTTTTGCATGTGTCCTGGTTTTATCTTTTTCACTCCTCTTTCATGGAGATACTCCAGAGCATTTGAGCCTTTTTGGTTTTTTAATTAAATTTGTAAGAAAGCTTCTACATTCGGTGACATTTTTCTGAATTAAGTGAGGGGTTTCTTCCCTCCAGTGGCATCAAAATATATTTTTATTATGTACATTAGATAATAGTACCATACCTACAGAATGATAAAAATTTATAAAAAATTTTAGAAGAATTAGACTTTGGCTGACTTTAAGTTAAGCACAAATGGTATTTTTTACAGATAAACTGAGCAAGACATTACTGCTGCATCAGTAGTATATGCAGGAATAATGATTTTCATATATAGAAATAGTAAAAAAAAATGTAAAAAACAGAGCTGCTGTAATAAGCTAATCTTTTAATAAATAAAGAATAATCTAACAAGAATTTGTTTCTGCCCTGTTAAGCACAGCAATATCCCTTTCCACTCTTACAGGGCACACTTATGTCTGGAACATCTTACTTGTATCTGGCTTGAAAATAAAAAAGCTAAATATACCTTATTTAACACTTTTCCCAAACTCAGTGGAAAATAGTTTCTGCAAATGTCTGCCTTTGGCACAGAGTGTAATGAAACAAAGAATTCTGTGAAACTGTTTAGGAGAAGTCTGTTCCAAATAATGTTAGGCAAAATGTGTTTTCTTCCCTGTCTCCGTCCTTAGAAGCATACAGGTTATCTTTTCCTAACTGCTTTGAATAGAAGTAGTCTTGGTTAACTTGCAGTAACTATGATCTTTGGACACCATTAAAAAGAAAGTAAAGACAGTTTCTCAAAAATAGTTTAAAATCAAACCAGCAAATTTTCTATTCTACTTTTTCTTAAAATGCAGCAGAAGTGAAAAGGTAAACCAGAAGGGATAGAAGTATAATAAAGAAGGACATACTGCTTGTCCTTGCCAGAGTTTGCAAATACAATCTAAGACAGCAGAGGTTTATCTAGTAATTGAACTAAACTATGTGACAGTATGAGAATGAAGTCTTCTCAGAATTTGTTTGCATCTTTTTCTTCTGATGTCACACTGCTGTTACTGTGTATGTGTGCCTTGCAATGTCCTCTTTGTGGGCACAGCAGATAATTAAAAGCTCATAACACTCCCCCAGTCTATGTATTCTTGAGAGAAAACCATGTTTCCTGGACTCTCCACATTGTTCCAGATCTGAACAACATTATCTGTAGGCAGAAAAAATTGTCTGTAATGTATTTCAAACTTAAATGTTATGGAATTTAGGTCCCATTTCTGGGCCCTGCCTGTATTGTATTGACAATCTAGAGAAGAATAGATTCTGATGTATTGCAGTTTTCTTAGTGCTTTGCTGAACCTAAAAAGTTGAAAATCAGGCTATGATGTCATAAAGGCTGGAAAGAGACAGACAACGCTTTGTTACTCTGCGAGACTAGAATTCACCTCTTTCAACTCCTAGTCCAAAATTCTGCCTGGAATGAAACATCATCAGCTAGTTAAATGTGTTTGTTCAAACTTTTTGCTTACTAAATCAGAAAATCTGTATATAATTTTTCCTGTGGCAAACTACTGATTCAGCATTGCTATTGATATAAAACAGTTCTCAAATTTCTATTTTCTACTCTGTTGGAGAAGTTGACTCGGGAATGAAATGAGGAATTGCCAAACGGCAAACATGAAAGTATCGGCCCTTTTAAAATGCACCTACTCCATTTTTTTTTTTTTATTTATTGTTATAGTTTGCTGCATTGAAAACTTACAGCATCTTGAAGTCAGTTCTGTTAGCAGAACTACACTGTAAAATATATTTATTGTGAAAGTGTGCTTTCATTACAAAACAAAAATAAAGCAAAATGCCTTTTACATTTATATTGATCTCTGAAGAAAAATTACAATAGACCTATTGAATTATTGATGAACAGGAGTTGAAGTACATTGCATGTAGGAATGAGTCTCATTCATAAATTAAAGAGAACAATTGGCATGGACTAGAACTATGAGAGTTGTATTATATTGCTGTCAAAATGAAATAACTTAAGAGATAAGTAAATTCTAGAAAAATAAAGAAAAAATTGTAGAGACTACAGGAAGTTCATAGACTATACTTACAAGCAATATGATTTATATTGCTGTATCATGTAGAAATCCTAAAAGGTATGCATAGAATGATTGAATGGTTTGGCTTGGAAGGGACCCTAAGGATCATTGAGTTCCATGTCCCCGGCCATGGGCAGGGACACCTTCCACCCATCCAGCCTGGCCTTGAACACTGCCAGGAATGGGGCATCTACAGCTTCTCTTGGCAGCCTGTTCCAGTGCATCACCCTTATAGTGAATATACTTCTATATTGAAAGAAAGAACCTGTACCACAAGAGTTAGCATGTTTTTGTAATGTTACAGGTAGGGATAGTATGTGTGTCAATAAGTATATCTAATATATTTGTATCTGATAGTATAATACGGTAGTAGAATATGCTTGTACATATATTACAGTAAACACTGGAAGATATAATCCTGTAAATTTTACTTTCTGGATTTCATTTGATATGTTTCTTATTTTTCTTCACCTTCCCTGTGATTTGGTCAAACTTTCCTTGCGCATTGAATCTTATTATTATACAAATAATAGAACTCAGTTTGCATTTCTCCCCCCCAAAAAATCCTGAATAGTATACTATCCGAAACCTAGAAAAGCTCAGCAAATACTGTCATAATAGGATCTATTTTGTGCTCAAAGGAGTCTGTTCATTGAATTCAGTGTCATCTGATCATTTAATTAAAGTTAAACACAGAGCTCTGTGAACTGTGTAAACTTCTGTGGATAATATATGGCTTTGTTGGATAATATACACTTTTGTCAGATAATATTTATTCACCATCAAATATCACCCCCCAAAAATGCATTGATTGACAAGAGATTACATTTCAGCTCTGGCAGTCTGAATTTCTCATAGATTGTCATAGAAAACCAATTTGGGTTGCAATTGGATCAGTACTCAGGCTTGTGCACTAGAGTGGTCCATGAATTATTCATTATTTGTAATTACCAGTATTAACTGTGAAAATGATTTACTAACAACTTTATTCATGTGCTTATTTCCACTGATTTCAATGAAATTTGAAGACCTCCTGGGTATGATGGTAAAAAGAAGTTTTATTGGCTCCAGTCCTGAATATAGGCCTCTCTATGGTGAGAGGTTGCTCTTTGAACTTGCAGGGAAGGAATTACGGTAGAGGATGTAGCTGCATATTTTTTTTTAATATTGTATGATTTAGTATTGTGATAGACTGTGCAATAACACCTCTGTGTACCATTCTACATAGGTACTACTAAAATGTGAGAAATAGTTGCCTTGGGTTTCTGTCAGGCATAGCTTGGAAGTTTGACTTATCTCCCTCCCTTTGTTTGAAATAGTCTGTTTCATGATAGATCTTTTTTCCTGGCCTAGGTAAAGGTTTTCCAGTTTATGTTCTTATGAAAAGTTTTCAAGAGTCATGAGAAATTGGGGAAATACTTTTGCATTCCTTTGTATTTTGAATGTTAAGTGAGTTGATTCTCTTGCGGTCTCCCAATGCATCCTTTTACCTTACCTCCGTTTCCTTTGTTCCTGTCCTAATCTGTAAAATTTCCCTCCTTGTGAAGTTAGGGAACACAAGCTTGAGGGAGCAGGGTGCTCGTTAGCAAGGTAGATGCAGGTAGGAAGTTAATCAGTAAGAGATGGTTTTGTTCCTGTTTGAGGAGTTGGTTTTCCTAAGAAGTTAAAGGAGCAGGGTCATAGGATTACAAAAATAGCTCTATGACCTGAAAGCATCTGGAAGTCCTATAAGTACATCAAATAATTTTTGTTGTGTACCCCTGTGCAACAGTGATTGCTCGTATTAATAGGTAAATAGGAGATTAAATTCCAAAATTCTTCATCATGATTGGTTTTAGTTGCTGTTTGGATTGGAGCTAATCACTGACACATGGAACACAGTGTAGATTCAATGTCTCAATTCATGCCTCAAGGTTAAATTGGTGCATGTAAGTACTGCTTAATCATTTTCACTAGCTCAGAATCTCATGTACCATGAAATTAATTTTTCAGTTGATCCCTCACATGAATGATAACATTATTTTTTTCCTCAAGATAATAGTTTACACCTTGCACATCTATTCTCTTTGGATATACTATGAAATATATGACAGTCTTTTTGCTGTTTGTTTTAGAGGTAAAATCTTTCAACCATTTTTTTAAAAATTAGTGGCAATGTTAAAAAAACAAGCCAGTACAAGAGGATATCTTCAGTCATTGACAGTGTTCCAAGCTTTCAATCATCCACCAGAGGCAGATTGAAAAGTATAGATCATTATGACCTCACATTGTTTTTAATGAGGAAATTATTACATCACAGTGAAAACGAAGACATTGCTCAAGTTCATGTGGAGCAAGGCTGAACAGCTGTCTCCTGGGAATCAGGGACTCTGAAGAAAAATGAGAGTTCAAGTAGGTAATGAGCTGAGCATGAACTCCTATTGCCATTGTGAAAAACATCAGTGCAGTCCTTGGATGTATAAACCGAGACTATGCAATAGGAGCAGAGAGAATCTGTTTTCTTTCACTTGCCATGATTTTACTGCTCCTAGAATATTCTGTGTAGTTCTAATACCTGGAATCAAGAAAGAGATTGATGGAAGTAATAAGCATTTGAAGAAGACTTATGAGAAGAATTTGAAAATACACCATTCCAGAGAACAATTTGAGATTTTCAGAGAGCAGGTTACAAGGTAACTCAAGTTTAAATATCTAAGAAAAAGAAATTTACTTGTAGAGTCTTCAGTCTAGCAAAGGAAGATTGGAAAAACAATTCAAGGACACAGAACTGAAACAAGATAAAATCGTACTAGATACGGGGTCTGTAATTTTTATGTGACTGTAATTGACCATTGCCAGCTGGAGTCAGAGAACTGCAGTGGTATTGTACAATTAATCTAAAATTGAAGAATTAGAGAGATATCAACTGCTTGTGCTTAGCAATGGGCAGAGTCTTTCTGAGATGAATAAAAAAAATGTCGGTTCTGAAGGAAGCCTGAAATAGAGACAGGAAGAGAGAGGAGATGTTAAATGATGTGAACTAAATTCATGAAAAGAAAAAAAACGAGAAGGTATGTTCTCAACTTCAGTAACATTTCATTTATCTGAAGAACTGATGGAAGAAATGCATGTACCTCATAGAGCACAGCTGGGCAACAGTATCTTTGGGATGAAACCCAGAACGCTGTGGAGTGCTGTGGAGAAGAGATGTAAACATGGATCATAAATTTAAGAAAAGTCAAACCAGTGTTTATAAAAGTCTAACTTCAGCCAAGGAAGAGTGGTATGATATTCAAACAAGGGGCCGGTAAGAAAAATGAAGACAGACTGTTTAGCAGGGCCTGTTGTGATATGACAAGGGGTAATGGTTTTAAACTAAAAGAGTATAGATTCGGGCTAGACATGACGAAGAAATTTTTTAAACTGTGAGTGGTGAAACACTGGTACAGGTTGCCCAGAGAGGTGGTAGATGCCCCATCCCTGGTGACATTCAAGCCCAGGCTGGACGGGGCTCTGAGCAACCTGATCTAGTTGAAGATATCCCTGGTCATTGCAGGGCAGTTGGACTAGATGACCTTTGAAGGTCCCTTCCAGCCCAAACTGTTCTATGATTCTATGTAAGAGGAGAAATTCTGAAGCAGAGGAAGATGTCAGCCCCACCCAAGACATACAAATATGGAGTCATGGCACAGGGAAAATTGGTAATGAAATGGAGTAACCTGAATGAGATTAATGTTCCACAGTGTGGAACAGGAACATTAAAAGATAGTTAGGCTTTAGCTAAAGAAACACAAAGAGAAGGAAGAATAGCTTTTGTGGTGTAATGTACACAAAATTTAGGATTACACTGGTCTGGTACAGCACCATGGAATTGCTGATTGCACAGCAATTTAGGTAGTGCATAGTTTGTTAAGGAAAATTCAGAAAATAAAAAGATAAATAACCGTTCTCAATATTTATTTCATATTCTTTTGCCTATGTGTGGGGTCGAGCATAAGAAAACATTTTTTTAGTAAGGTATTAGTGAAAAGGTTAGAAAGCTTTTCATTTTAATTGGAGGCATAGACACAGATTAATCCTTTTTGAGTCAAAATATTCATTAAGGACTGAAGTTGAGATAGTTTGTTAAAGGCTTGGCTTCCAATGGAAAAAAACCCAACAACTTGCTGTTGTTGTTTTGTTTTCAAAATATCGTTGCACTAGAAACTTTGGCATAAAAAAAGAAAATTTGATTTACTATGAGAAACAAGGAAAGGCATTCAGATAGTAATTTCAATCAAAAATCTACAGGTGCTGCACATACTTAAAGATAAAAATTTTACAAGCTGTGTTACTAGAAAAGAATGTAAAGATAATCATGAGGAAAGCTAAGCAGCAAGAGACATAAAATTCCATTTTTTCTTTAGGAAAGCCCGAAACCACAGGTAGTTTGTGATGATTTACAGTCTCAAGACCTCAACTTGAATAGTTTTACTTAAAGAAAGTTTTCTGATGTTCTGTGTTTTTAATGAACATAATTTAATAAGAAAACATTAGGTATAGTTTAGAGTACATTTTATTGCAGCCCACTGTGACACATATTGTGTACAGGTCTAAAAGTGTTTGCATTCCTCAAATTACTCATGATATTTTGAATATTGTATTGTCCTGGCTGTGTTTTTATTTTTCTGTCAAGAATTGTAAAATTTTATTCTCATTTCCATTATTCAGCTGCTTCTCTGTGATATTTGTTCTTGCTTTTCATAAAAAGTTTAAAAATTCTTCATATACACAAATATGTATTTTCCTATTTACATCACTGTTTATTTCCAGATGTGTCTTTACACTGGCAGCTTTTGTTGTAGACATCCTGTGTAGGGTATTCAGTTTATATATGTCAGATCCTCAAGGGCCATGGCTTTTGCCAGATGAAGCACTTTTGATTTTGAGGCTGATGAAACACAGTGCTATTATTGATCTGTGCATGACACAGCCTGTCTCTCTGCTGGCAGAGTGTAGCAACATTTATCCAGGAATTTGTGAAATGTCACTTGGATCATGTTCATAAGGTAAACTGTGCAAAAACCAGGATCCAAGCTGAGAATCCATGAGGAATTGGGCGTGACTCTCTAATTCCTTCGTCCTATCTTCTAGGTCAGCCAAGTGGTATTTGTTAAAACCACATCTGTCTTTCATATTAGGTGTTGAAGAAAGTATGATTATCACTAGGAATATCCTGTACAATATTGTCATACTGTTGTTTTACTAAGTTTTTGGGTCACTTGAGAAAACAATATTTTAAGTCAGTGAAAGCGATCTAAACATTGGAAATCTATGATTTCTGTTCTGTTTGTTAAAAAATGACAGTTCCTTTACAGCTGCAACCAGAAAACTCTGCTTATATATTCTAATGAATTTAACTTCTCTTGCTTCACTGTACCTTTAGAGATATGTGGCAATACATGTTTTATCATTAAGATCTCAGTAAGCAATAGTAGTTAGAAAGGGTGTGTGACTGTTTTTACACATGAAGCTGCCAAAATACTGATACTTACATGTTTTGTTTCTTTATAAATTATGACTGAAAAAGGCTGTGCATTTTTGTTAGTATCAAACGCATGTTATGTAAAAATAATGAAAACTCTGGTAAATAATTTAAAAATAATTTAAAAAACAATCTTCGATATACTTCTATATACTAATTACCTATTTGTAGAGGGTCAAATGTGACATTTCTTATAAGGAGTGTTCCACCAAAAGACTCTCTGTTATCTGCAAAAAAGACACAAAAAGCTGCAATTATTAATTTATTAGTTTTCATTTTCTGTTTCTAAAAGTTATAATAGTGACATTCTGAAAGTTAGCAATGAAAGAAAAAATAATTGTTATTTGTCAATATTTTCCAATTTTAACATTAAAATTTTTTAAAAAGTCTCTAGATCACTTGATTTAAAGATCAATTACTAGCTAAGGCAAGAAAAAGGTTTTATTGAAGTTAAAGGTTTGAGTTCAGCTATCTTAGGATTTTTTCCCAAGTATAACAAAGATTTACTTTTGATTCTTTAAGATAACTTCTGTAGTTTGAATTCCAGAAGATCAAATCAATATTTAAATGAAATACCACTTTTGAATTACCACGTAATGTGCTTAGTTTCTGCTTTTAAAGGTGTTTTTCCCACATTTGTACATAAAAATATACTAAGCCAAGAGGTGAAAAGTTGTTGGATGTGAAAATATATTTGCATACACTATGCAGATATTTTTACATGTTATCCCTCCCTTTACAAGGTGGACATATGTGAAATGCAAACTCATGAGTTGTGGAGAAAGCCAAAATCACAGCTGGCTGGTTCTGGGGATTTTTTCAGCTTGTGGATATGTGTATTTATTTTGCAAGGTTCCACAGGTTGGATAAATATGGATGTCTGTTTCTCAGGAACATGAAGATGGTATTTATTAGTTTGAAGGCCACCTGCTTGTCAAATCTACCACTGCTCATAGCAGAACCATTGCCAGCTTGTCAGGAATTATTTTTTGTAGAGAGTTTTACAGACTACATTTATTTTGCTATTTAGCAGTGTCAAGGCACTCTGTGAAATGGTGTATCTTGTTTTGGGCACCACAAATAAAATACACATATCAAAAGAAAGGAACAAGAATTCTGTGAAGTTTTGAAGATGTTAACTATGAGAAAAGATTGAAAATGTGTAATTAATGAAACCTATAAAATAATATATCAATGGTAAAGACTGAAGGAGTGTAATAGCCACCTTCCAGTGCATAAAAATTATTTGAAAGGGCTAGTGGTCAGTTTGTGCTTCTGTCTCCTCAAAGTTGTAATTTTTCAAGAAAGATTATTTGGATATAAGAAAAATTTTATCTCTGAGGGCACTGAATTTCTGTAGAAGGCTGCCAGGAGAATTTCTCTGTAGTTAAACTGAAATTTTCAGGAATAATCTACTTACAGTTTTTAACGTGTGTGCTGAATTTAATGTATTCTTGATATCATTGCCATTCCTGCAGCAATTATTTTTTTTGTCCTTATCCTCAATCGGAAGGACTAGATAACTAGCACAGGAAAAATATCTTAATACTGAAGGGTTTGAACAATGGAGTTAGCAGCTAGTCCTTGCAAACTTGTGTTCTTTGGACACCAAGTTCTCTTTTCACGTCATGCAGCTTATACTCTTTGGTTTCTAGTAAGGTTTATCAGTGATCAGAAAGCAGGACCATAACAACAAATCCCTTTTTGTCCTATGGGAAACAATGTCAGAAAGAAATATATTTGCTCCTTGAGTTCTTTTGAACTCCTCAAGGTTTGTTTCAGAATCTTCACCAGTTCTGCACTGTTAGGTCTTCTGCAAAGCACCAGTTTCTACAATCCACCCTATTTTCTTACCTATCCTGCACTGAGCTTTCTTTGTTTAGTTTATTGCAGAAGGGAATTGACATTTTTGTTTGAGCTTGCATCTTACCCCAGCTTTCTCATTCCCACAATCCCTTGTTTAAGCTTTTATGTTTGGGTTAGTGCTGGTGCTCCATTGTCTTGGCTACTCACTCTAACTACAGGAAGAAACTTCAAAAGACACATCCATAGCCAGGAGTACAAACCAGAAGAGCACAGCCATTCTCATCATTTTGCCAAGGAAGATGCATGAGCCTACAGACTGCATTTGATTTTTTGGGGGTCTTCCAAGGAATAAAGGGATAGGAGTCAAGAACTAGGGCATCTTCAATGACAGTAAAAAGGCAAGTGTTACAACCAAGGCTACTTCTGAGGAAAAAAAATGTTATCTGGAAACTACACCTGAGATTCCTTTTAATAGGTGGATATCTACAGCATATCCTCCGTGGGATCGCCCTCATTTTTCTTTGCCTTATACCCCAGTTGTGATAGACAATGAGTACTGGCTCACAGGTTTCTTTGGCATCCCTATAGAAGTCAGACACTAATATACTCCTTGTAACCCAAAGGGAAGAGTTTTTGTGTTTTTTAAGTCAAGTTTGCTTGCCCGAAGTCCCTGGACAACATGGACTCAACTGCTAGAGAAGGTAGAAGAATGTTTATACTTCCTTACTAATGCTTTGCACTATCTGATTTGCTCTCCTAAAGTTTCATTGACAATTAATGAGGTAATCACAGACTGTTCCCGTAGCTTGTGTTATGTTCAAGTTTATTTTCATCACTCCAGGCTCCCTTTGATTCCTAATGTGGCAAGAGCTTCATTTCTTTCTCAGTAACAGAGACTGTATGGCTAATACCATGTCTCACAACATTCATAGGCACTGGAAAAGGATTTGCTCTTTGATGGCTGAACTGATCTGCCTGACCAGCCATCAGGCTGAAAACATGGCTTTTTCTTATGATGGTCTCTTCAGCTATTTAATATGTAATGTAAGGAATACTTTACCCTAAACTGTTCATTTATGCTTGTAATTTTAGCAAGGGTTCCAATGATAACATAAATTCCAAATTAAAGATAAGACTGTGGGGGTTCATTTACAAGAATCCAGGGGTGAATTACCTCTTTAATTTATATGCACTGCGTTTTAATGGTTATTTTTAAATGCAGTTAATGATTTTGAAAAATACCCGTCTTTGTCTCCTCCATACGTCTGTCGTCAGTGTCCTCATACGTTGCAGAAGTGGCTAGCAATATGCCTTTATTTTCTTATATAGAAATGTAAATAATAGATTAATATTTAGTACAGTATCACCTTCATGGGACTAGAAAAATTCTGGGTTTTTTAACTTTTTTCCCCCCCACCTTTTCTTCTGTATTTGTATTTTTGTCCTGCTCTATGAGACCATTGAACTTTTGTAGTAATGCAATCTGTTAATACTGTTTATACTTATTAGGTTTTGCTTTTACATAGCTGTCTATGTAAAAAAAATAAGAAAGCATCTGAGGACATTTTTTACAGCTTTTGTTGATATCTGAAGCGGTTACAAAATAGGTGCTTAAATAATTCTATAAAATTAAATATAGAGCTGTCTTTATAAATTTTGTGTCTAGAATATTGCACCCCACTTCTGAGAATACTTCTGATGTACATATTTTTTTAGTATTTTTTATCTCAAAATACTTACATCACTTCCTCAAACCTTTGTATCTTTTAGACATGTTTTCTGTAAGTTGACAGAAAATAGTTTTTAACACTTGACAAGCTGAGACTTAAACAAACAAACAAAAATATATAAAGAGCAGGCCAGAGTATGGGAGATGGAACAGATTTCCCTACAAGCACAGAATTCCTGCCCAGTTATTTTTGAGACGCAGAAGTATTTCGACAGAAAATGGTTGACTCTCTAAAACAGATGGAAATGAGGAGAGGTTAAATTAATATTTCACCATTCTTTCAGCTGTTTTGTTTCTTTCTTGCTTATATATTCTTTTTAAAATAATTTTAATTTTTAACGATATAAATCTGTATGCTTTGGAACTAAGCAAGTAAATCAAAAGAAAGTTTAAAAATGGTCTTTAAAATAGCATTTTCATTTTGGTTTTTCTCTATTTTATGTGAGCTATACAGAAAACAGATGGAAGCATTATTAATTTTTTCCCCCAATGAGTTTTAGTGCAGCATATTTGTATGTGTTATCTGAAACATATGAATACTTAGTATTGCTGCTGTTAAATTCGTAATGAGTTGTAGGGATTGTGAAATTCCCTGACTGGCTCTCATGCAAGTAGTTCATTTGCAGTGCTTAGATGTGTTAAGATTAAGCAAGAGGAATATGGCAAGCACTATCCCTGATCCTAGATGAGAAATTCAAATTTCTGGCTTTCTGACTTTGCCCCAACTCTCATGTCTGGTAAAAATCAGATAAATACTGTGTAACTCTGCAAAAAAATCTCGCAATAAAACCTGGTCCTTACTATAAAAGATTGCATGGATTCCGTGTCTTATATTGAAAATTTTCTGATAAGTACAAAGGTGTGGAAATCTTGGGGCAAATTTTATGCATCAGATGCATTTTTTTTGCTTGTGTATAACAACACTTAAAGTGCATAGGTATGCTAGGTGTTGTAATATCGAAGTCAACTTGTATTTGTTTAAATAGCAATGGTGGGTACATGGAAAGATTGGTTTTGGACTTCAGCCACATCTTCACAACTGGCTTACTATAACATTCAGATATTTTAAAGTGGGACAAAGTGTGGTGAAATGTCTCTGGTTATATTTTCATTTTAATTTAATTGTAGTAAAACTTATTGTAATATACCATGCTGTGTCTGTGTAGATATTAATACTTCTAATAAGTTAAACTAAGTAAGATATAGTATAATGTACTTTAATACTAAACATTTTTCTTTTTCAAGAAATAGCAATTTTTTAAATTTCTCTAATTTTTATCTGAAAATGTTAAGGCCTTATATCCAGGGTCCTGCATATCTGCATATATTGGCAGTTTGCATCTCTGCTTTGATAATTCAGTCCCTACAAAAATTAAAGCACATAGTTGTGAACATATAATTGATCATAATGAAACTACTTATATGATTAATGTTACATACATAGTTAATAGTCCTTACATTCCTTTGAAATTTGCAAGGACAGATGGAGTGCTGCATCTGCTTTGGTACAAAAGCAAGATAGTGTTCTTAACATGTGTAGAAATTAGGCATGGGATACAGCAGTATTTACTCAGACAGAGACATGAAATGAAAATGATAGAAAATGCAAGCCGAAATAGAATTGCTGCAGGTCAAACCCCTTATCTTTGAATTGGTGTTATTGTTACACAGTTGACATGTTTCAGAAGAATTTTCATCATTAAAAAAAATGTTACCTGTGTCATTATTAAGTTTGGTTTTTTTGTTTTTTTTTTCCATAGTTTATTTGAAAAATTACTGGTTGCACAATGTGCAGTTCTGTATTCAGGTTTGTCTGTTGTTTATAACAGCAGATGATTTCTTGGAGAATTGGGCCCAGAATATATTACTCCAATTCATTTATGCATGAGTGTGTGTTTCTCTAGGATAGATATATGTGTTCTGGTCTTGATCTATGTGGTATTATCATTCTTTACAAAAAGAAAATAAAACAAAACAAAATGTAAAATGGACCTATTTGCTCTGACTTTATGGATTTTATTTTTTTATTACTTCATCAGATGCCATGGCCAGGACAAATGTTGTAAGACTAAGCTTTTATAAATTATAGAATAAAATTAGCTGTAAGTTAACTATAAAATAGCTGATTAAAATTGCAAATAAAATTTTTGTTTATGAAGTGTTATACAGCAAATAGTGCTTTATAGACGGTGATTATACTGTTCAATACTAGTGTATGATTAAGACGACATTCAAAGACTTTGATAAGAGTCTTTGTTAGTGATTACAACTGTGTTCCCAATAATAGCTGAATTTATAATTTGAATGTGTGAAAGGGCAATTCCGTACCTAACTGTAAACACTGCTTTTATAAAGCTGATGAACTGTGATTGTGTTAAAGTGATCTTATCAATAGGACAACTGCGTTTTTTCTTCAGTAAAATGCTTGAGATGAGAAATAAACCTCTTATCTGCATGCTGATATCTGTATTTCTCATCTGGGAACTAATTTAAACACTTCATGAGAGATTGACATTTTCAGTGCCTTAAACATCCTTAAAAGCTGCTTTGTTCATTGCAAGCCATATTTAGTATGACCTCATAATAATGTAGCACACCTCAAGTGTCATGCCTGTCTTTACTATGCACATTGGAGCTGTGTTCATCTATACTAGACAACTGCACTTCAAGGAAAGATTTTTTTTTTCCTTGATAGGCAATTAGCAGTAATTAGGAAGATTCACTTCAGTAAGATGTCAACATGAGATTGTTTTAAAAAGTTGAATGTCAGTGGCTTTAAAAGAGGGTTTTTTCCCTGACACATAGGTATGGCATGTGAAACATGAAATGTTAATTTAACTTTTCTGCTTATTATTCATGCACAATATTATTTTGTCATTCAGATACTACACTGACAGAGTGCAAAGGGTGTTAAAATAGTGCTGCTAGAATAAAAAGAGGATTAATCTACCATTGGCCAATTAGCCAAAGGGTACTTAATGGTCTCTAAAGGCTACTGAAGTCTAACAACTAGCTAAAGCACTGGCAAGAAGTCCTCTATATTACCTTCATTTACTTGACATTTTGTGAAACAGAGTCAGATGCTGATAACTGCATTTGACTAAAAAAAGAAAAAACCTGAGTGATACAGTAGACTTTACTAAAATTTCAGAAGAATAAATGACAAATATTTTTACATTTTAGAACTTTTTCTGGCTTTGTGGAGGTCTTTGTTTCAACTTAAGGGTAGGATATTAAATCACCAAAGATTTCTGTTTCATATTTTGTCTTCACGTCTGGAATACTAAGAAATGAACAACTTACAGCACTGGCATGAAAAAAGCTTTCACTGAGGATTTGGTGTTATTTGCCTTTTGTCTATATGGTCACATTAAGTATGCAGCACAGTTGGCTTTTTAGTCTGGTATGTATATTTTTGTATTTTCAGATAGCTATGTACCATCTTTATTAATTTTAACTTTTTTTTTTTTTTTTTCTGTGACCCATCAGGCAGAAGTAGGTTTTGATTCAAGAGAACAAAACAGGGCCAAGATTAGTGGAATTGAGTCAATAAATTTTGCCTTGGATATCGTAAATAGGTTTATCATTATGTTATAATAACATTTTATGGAGTGCATAAAATCATAAACAGCTAAGACTGTGCCTGCAAATATGTTTTGAAAAGTTCTTTCATGGTTTATGTGTGCAACAAGTACTGCTTATCTTTTATGTTTTTCATGATCAAGCTAAAGCTGTGAGAAAATAGCATTCTGTTTAACACCTTTTAGATGACCCATGTTAGATTTTAGAATAGAACTTGGTACAGGAGTTATGCATGTAGCAAATGTATTTTATTACCTACGCTAGCAAGGATTCTTGAAGAAAAAAAAAAAAGGAATATGTTGACTTCAGATTTCTTACAGACGTCTCTGTGCACATTGTAATGTTTTCATCTGCCAGGATTTTAGGATGGGAAGCTTCATAACAAATATGATTTTTACACATCTGAAGATATTTAGATTGGTTATAGCTGGATTACAAAATAAGTAGTAAAAAAAGACTGTGTCATTGCTTACAAAAGGGTTTCAGGAATACCTGATTTACATCCTGTTTTATAATTTTGCCTGACAAATACATTCTATGTAATGTATTCTGCAAATAAAAATCTATGGGATCATGTACAGCAGTGGCAGTGCAATAGCGGCCACCACCAACAGAAATGGCATTTTCATACGTGCCAGTTGCAGTAGGAGGGAGACTCTGCTGTAAATAAGTGAGAAGCTTCTTGCAGGCCTGTTTTGATGCCAAAGAGCAATAGGCCATTCCAGGAGCTTCCTACAATAATCCATTGGGCCTTCCATGTAGCTGTCTTTCTGAGCAGAGGGCTTATGGTAAAAAGCCTTGCTGAGTCACTGGAAGTTTTACATTCACTACTCAGAAACTGAGATTTCATCACGTATCCCATTGTGTTCAGCAGAACAGGGTGTCATGGGTATACAAGGAGCAAGGAGATTAAGATAGATGGATGTTAAAATATTGAATCTATAAACATCTGTTAAGCCAAAACACTCTGGAGGAGGTGCAGCAGACAAAGGCCGCTACACGGTGGAGGAACAGCAGTAGCCTGCCTTTACCAACATCTGGTCTAGCTGGTGTTTAAGATTCTACCTTTCCTCCTGGTGACCTATTCCCCTGGAGTAAATCCTTTTTACTCTGTCACTCAGGATTTGCATGCATGGTAGCACACACACCAAAAACCCTGTGTCTAAAAAAGAAAAAAAGAACAAAAGACTTGACTTAAAACTTGGGAAGTGGTGAGAGACAGCACAAGATGAACTTGCTTCTTAAGTAAGTAAATGCAAGGAATATCTTTTACGCATAAATATCTTGCCAGGGCAGGGTGGCTGTTTTTCACATCCTATGTAGACTCATATGGTGTTTTCTCCAGAACTATTAGGAGACAACCTTCTTGATATCTCTCATTGCAGTTGTGTGCCTGTCTTAATCTGCTTTTGCAAGTTGGTGGGTGTTTGTCTTGTACATCTTATACTACTTTGACTTCACCCCCATAGTTCTGATGCTGTTTCTGAATTTATGTACATTCATATTTTAAATATTTTTTCCTACCTCCTCACTTAAGTAAATTCTATAGCCAACATAGCACTGTCATCTTTGGCACCTCTGCCATAAAAGCCCTTTCTTTTTTGCTATATTTGCCATCATTTTTGGGAATGTGGTTGCTACAATCATGGCATTTTAGACCAGATGCATTTTGGCAGCAGCAGTAGTGTAAGAAACTTCTGAGAGTCATGAGCTATCTTGGGCAGATACAGGGGCATTTCTAATTTTAATCAGAAATATTGATCTAGCTATGATGTTTTTTCTTTTCTTTTTATGAATAATTTATTACAGAGACACTGAATCATGAAATTCTGCATGTAGAAATATTGGCTATACTGGACAAATTAACCTAATCTTCATATCTTTCTGTACTACTACTGTTTTTGCTTATTAAAGTAGCCTTCATTTTGTCTTTTACTCAGAATGTATTAATTGTGAGAATAATATATCAGATTAAGGAATAACCAATTAGAAAATACGTTAACACTATTTATCTGTTGTTCAATAATGACAGCAGATGCAGAAAAGAATGGAAAGATCCAGCCCTTTACTAAGAACAGTACTTATCTCACCCTACTGCCTTTAATAAACGCACTTAAGTGTGAAATCCTGTTAGAGTTTTAACTTTAAATACAGGATGCATTTTCTTGTCTCCATTATGTTTTTTTAACCTGATGCAAAATCTACAAGCATTCTTTTGTCATTCGTAATGGGAATCAACATTACCATAAGTAGTTTTTCTTTTGTTTGGATATATATATGTGATCTTGAGATGGTCGGGATGGAAGTGTGTGTTTATATACACGCACACATATATACAAACTTTTTTCTAATAACATCAAACAGTATAAAATCAATGTTGTAGTTAGATATAATAATAAAATACTTGGAAATAGAGGACTGTCTTTAACCTTCTCACCCATGTTTTTTTGTGTACCAGCATATAATTGGCCACATATTTAGTAATATCAAACTGTATTATTTTGTCTAGTTTTTTAATCAGGATTCTTCACAAAGGAAGGGGGTTTTGCCCTTCAACAGATTTTAATTTGTATTGAGAGATTTCCATTTTGTTTAATTGTTCATTGTGTTAAACTACTGTATTACAATCTTCTTTGGAATAATAAGATATTACTGTGGTTACCCTCTTAAGAAGCAGAGAGTTGTTAGGCCATTGGTAGCTTTCAGCTGGCTACAGATTCATTAAAGTCAACTACTAGCATGAAAATTATTTCAGTTCCCCTTTTCGCAGAACAACATTCAATATTTTTAAAACTAAGCCAAATATTTTATTTAAAAGATTACATCTGTAAGGAGTACTGTGAAATATATTGTTACAAAGATTGAATAAGTCTTGTCAGTTGTCAATCAAGTGCAACAAGACTGAGAGTTTGTTTGCATGTTATTTATTTGAACTAAATCCCTAACAAGCCTCGTCTAGGCTAATTGGACTTAGCATTTATGTTGCTAAATGAGAAGCGTTTTGGCTGCAGTATAGGGTGGTAAGACCTACCCAGTGGAATAAACAACTAACATCTGTTATCCTGTCCTGCTCCAGCTTGGCTTTTACCACTTAAGTACCTCAGCCCTAGAGTCAAGGTTATGGAATATGTGGTTCTCTGGCTATGCTGCATATATGTGAAAGGGAAGAAATAACACAACATGAGTAAAGACCAGCCAACCAGAAGATATTTAGTGCAGCTGGTCCACTTTGCTTTAACCTCTACAAGCCCTACAAATATCAAAACAGAAGCCAAGAGAAGGGTGTATGTTTTATAGCAGTTGTCAACACAGCAATTCAAGTGAGCTTACAGGGGTCACCATTAAAACAGATTTGACATTTAACCACCTTTAATACGCATTGGTGTCTGAGGCACCTTGGTATTTCTTCAGTCTCTGTGCAGAAATAATTGCGGAATCTCAGAGAGGCTCTAGGTAAACAGGGTTCAACAGTAACTACTGTTACAGTTTTATATTTTAATTTTTGCATGTAATGGTGAAAATAGCAATATGTAAAGTAAATATTTAATTATGTTGCCTTTAAAAAAATTCCTTGTTGTTAATGTTGTTTGACTTGTCTTTCCTGCTGGATTTGATCTTTGCATGGACTAGACAATTCAACCAACAACGGTGAAGTATAATTACAGATAATGTATACTGTTTCATTCCTCTTGAAATATGAACCAGTGAAGTATCTCATATGATCAAGCAGAAATACTTTCAGGATGCAATTCTGATTGTTTCTTCTGTCTGTGAAACAGGTGTTGACCTCCAACCTGGCCAAATGGCAACAAGAGAAGGAAGATTTAGAAGGAAAATTGAAGTTGAGAGAACATCTGTCTCAAAATGCTGGCAAGAGTGAAGCCACCCCAGCTCCTTCAAAGAATATTGATTTAGAGGTGAAACAGCTGCAGTGCAAACTGAAGGTGACAGAACATATTATCTAGTGCTGAGGATAATTCATATGAACAGTATTTCATAACTGGGTCAAGCAGATATATGTATACTCACATATGCATATAATTTCTATATCTTAGCCAATTATTAGCAACTTAGGTGTTAGATAACCTTTGATGTTAAACAAAAAGTAGTCAAAAACAGGAGAATTAACAGTTACAATTAAAACAGTTTTGGAAGATCTAATAGGCCAGACAGGGGGGTGCTGGGTTTTCACACAATGATCACATGCATCTTGTCAGAAGTGCTGTAGAATTACTTCACTAAGAATTGTGTTGATGAATTCCTTCCTTTAAGAAGGAGGTGAGCAATAGCTGTCTGTGGGAGGGGATCATAGAATTTGGGCTGATGAGGCAGCTCATGTACTGTAACAATGTTGTGTTACCTATATGTCACTACTATTCTTGTCTTCAAAGAGCCATCATTCTTGTATTTTTGTAGATTAGCTGGTAGGAAGATACTAGTTTATCAATGATTTCATTTTTCAGTCTCCAGTGATTCTGTTGTATGTGGATGATGTAGATGCTGGACTGTCTTGATCTGAGAGCTTTCTCAGCAAATAGCCCGGCTCTAACATATTAATTCTTCCTCTCTTCTCACTGGAGGAAATACATGTGTGACGGAATGTCTTAAAGTTGTTTTGGTTTCTTTGTCCCCCATCATTTTGTGTTAATATTTGAGGAAAGCGAAAAAGTCAGAATGGTACGGCTTGCTGCTAGAAGAGACGTCACACTAGCAAGCCAGCTGCCAAAGGATCAGCTGGAGGACAAGGCCATATTACATCGGCGATGTAACTGGCTTTGGCTATTAAGTGCTGGATTAGCTGTGCTAGTGCATGGGATGTGAATAGTGCTCACACCTCTTAGCTGTTGATGGTAATTGTGTTATTACAGATCTTGGCTGTGTCACACTGGGTGCATAACATCTAAATTCAAGGATTAGTAAAGTTAGGTCACAGAGATGAGGACAGCAGAGTAGCCATGAAAAGGCACATAATTTCATCTAATTTATTAACTAATTATGAGAAACATGTCTTGAAACCATACACGCTGACTTCTTGAGTGTTGTTTTTAGATTTTGGGTTGACTAATCTGCTTCTGTTGCTGGTGAGTGGTAATTTCTGTTAATTAGGGTTGTTCCTTTTAGATAAGTGACCTCATTAGCCAGAACCTGGTAGTCAGTTGCTCCATGACAGTAAGAAAAATGAGGGGTTTGATGTTTTGGGTTTTTTGTTTGGCTGGTTGGTTTGTTTGCTTGTATGTGGTTTTGGTTTTGTTTTGTTTGGGTTCTTTGTTGTTCGTTTGTTTGTAAAATACTGTGAGAGTAACACTCCTGCCAGAAGCCTACTTTATTTGTCTGCCAGATGTGAACTGCACAATATATTGGTAAAAATTAAAGCTTTTTTGCTTCTGCAGCAGAGGAAACATTTAGCAAATGTATATAAATCTGATGTGAAAAATACTAACATGACTTTAAATTCTTTCTTAAAGATATGTTACATTTTTAGTGTAAAAAAATGTACAAGTACATTTAGAATAAATATAGTCCATGGCCCCAAATCCAGATTAATAGAGTAAAATCAGTGGTTGCTGCATTGGAAGACAGTTTGGGCCGTAAGGGCCTCAAAAGCTACGTAAATCAAGTTGCTGAAAGCCTTAGCCTTATTTTGACCAAACAATTTTTCAATAAGTCTTGCAATTCATGTTTTGCAGAAGAAACTGACAGAAGTTGCCAAGTATTCTTCTAGACTATATAGCATACTTAAAAAGGGGATACAAAGTTATTCTCCCAAATGTCTGAATGTGGAAGCAGCAAAAGGTTTCCTTATAGCTCAAAATCTCAAAGTACCTGTTTTTTTTGTTTTGTTTTGTTTTTCCAGAACTATCTTCGCAGTCTTTATGTTGTATGTAATGACTCCTTGTATCTTTGCCAATAGGAAGGAGTGAGGTGTGGGTAGTGAATTTGGAAGCAAAATACCGTAAGCATACGTGTTTGCCTCTGAGCATGTGCAGAGCCCACCGAAGTACTCTAATTTATATCTAGAATGTAAACCATGTAACTGGGTGCTGTGCTTCACACTAATGAAGTTCAAGCTCAACAAACAGGTCTCGGGAAACTCAGGAATATTCTGCTAGTGAACATAATTTTAACAATTTTCTGGTTATACCTCACATTATAATAATAGTAAATAGACTAGACAAGTTATTAAGGACAATATTTTACATCTAACTATGCTCACAAGAATATATACTCCCCTTGAGGTGCACAGGGTTATGTACAGTACTCCTACTAATGTTAATAGGCGTTACAAGTCTGCACTGAGCAGAGAAATTCTCCTAAAGTATCTTTGTTTACAGCATGTCTGATCTGTTCACTTATTGTTTATATGTGATGAGTGAAAAGCCTTAGTACAGTGGCTGAACCTGCAGGCGTATATGCACACATATATGTTGTGCGTACACTTAACACGTATGTATCTTGTGGCAACACCTCCTGGAGTTCTGAAATCTCCATATGCAATATGTTTGAGCTGCTGTTTTCGGCAATGCCATTCAGTGCATATGCTGAGATTGCTAAAAAGGCTACTTAGTTAAATTTCATATTCTTATTTCTCTAGAGTGAGTATGTTTTTCTGTATCTAAATCTTGGGTTGTTTATCTGTGTGTTTGTGTGGAGGAACTGATGCTTTTTTCACTTCTTACTGTGTACAATGAGGAAAGGCCAACAGCTATATAATTCTTCTTCAATGGAATTACACATGCCTGAAATTTAGGGTTGTACCATTTTGTTACTGAAATGTAGGATTTGTATGGCCAAATGGAATTGTCTTTGTCTTGTTCTTTGAGTTCCAAGGGACACTAAAACAGCTGCTCTTGTAGATTGTCTTGCATTTCTAATTGCACAAGATGAAAAGGATTATTGGAAATTGTTGCTATATAGATGTAGGCCCCTTGTGCTCTAGAACTATACCATTCATGGATGTAATTCAAAGGAAGATCTGATTTTATTTTTCTTCTTTTCTGTTATCTTTTAGCTGACTGTGCTATGCAACTTGATAGGTACCTAATAGGTACACTTAGTTTTCAGATATCCTAGGGAACATTAATCATACATTATTAGTGCAATGGAAAAGTACTGATTTTGATAATATTTTCCAAATAATGTACTTTGGCCTAAGTGTAGCTAGAAAATAAGAATGGTTCTTCTGTACCAATTAAGAACATTCATAAAATATGTGGAAGTTTACACAGCCTATTATTTCAAAAATATTAACTGTTGACTGCAATAACATTCAGTCTACTTTATTTATACTTTAATATTTTTCATTATAGAACTCGAATAATGAAATCACTAAGCAATCGACCACCATTAAGTCACTAAAAACTGAAGTCCAGGAAAGAGAAGAACGGATTCGGGAACTACAAGCGAAGTATGTTTAGTCTTCTATCCATTGTGTTTGGTGCCACCCAGTGGCAGCTGTATAATTGTTGCAACGTCAACCATTCTTAAATCGATTTTTAAGAGAACGTTTTATTCTTCTTTTTGTTGCACCCTTGCAGAATGTTACAGGGTGTTTTTAGCAACTGGAGCAGTACATGCCAGAACTGTGTTTTGTTTAAACTAGTGAGTGATTAGCTTGATGCAGTATCTGTGTTGCAATAAGAATACCTAGACCCTAGAGTAGACTGTTTTATCCTTGATGTAAGTCTAAATGAATTCCTCAGCACGGTTAAGCACAGTCTTTCAAATAAAGTAATTCTTTGCCTAGGGGCTAAGAGATATGTCAAGGTTCAGATGCTTAAACAAGATTAAATATCCAGTCTTATATTCATAAAAAGTTCAAAAGGACAACTGTATTTGTTTCTATTTTAATTGATTAAAGTTTCTTACTTATTTTGATATTCACATGTATTGTTGTGAAGTATGCAACTGAGATTTTCATTCTACCTACTGTAACTGGTATAATACTGTTCTTCAATTATATTACTATATAAACATACCCTATTAGTGTATCTGTGAATTTTTTGCCTGTCCCAGAGTTTACCTCCTCTAACCAGTCTAATTTTTTATTTGTGAATAGAATGCAGTTTACTCACCTCAAATCGGTTAATTTCAGAAATACAGAATTCTTAAAGTTGTTAAATTTTGTACTATGTGTATTTTCTTTTCCAAAATGAAACTGAATTTTTCCACTGTACGACTTAAATTTAAAAGAGTGTTACTGGTTATGGTGTTCCATTTACAAAACAGATAGTGTTTTTTCATAAACTGTAAGACTATCACCAAGATTATCACCAAAATAACAATAGTATAAATGTGAAATAGATGAAAGAAATTTTAAGTTGCACTATTTACCTGTTCTTTTTCATGTGATATTGACATGGTATCAACAATGTTTTATTCCTGAACTTGTTACCATCATACATTTTGCTTTTGTTTAAAAAAAAAAAAAAAAACAGAAGTCTGAACATACTCAGGTATTGCTTATGTTTATATTTAAAATATTAATTTGTACCATAAAGGTGGAGGCATTGTATAAGGCATAATTCCTCATTGAACAGAGGTTACATTGTAGTACATGGGAGTTTCTTTTTTATAAGTTTCTGAAAAACGCTAATGTTATTTCTGGGTTTTGCAGGGTTTAAGAATTACCTGACATACAATAGAGATTTTTTTTTGAAGTTCTGTGTAGTTGTCAGTTGTAGAAAGGGAGACTTCCTCCTTTCACTTTCTTTTAAAAATAGTTTTGTACAAAATAGTGTTTGAATGATACCTGCTTCAGGTTTTCAGCGTGTTTTTTGCCTTTTTTGATAAAAGCTTAAGTGGAATTTTTATGATTTCAGATCAAACAAGTTAGAGCATAAGCCACAGCAAAAAGCAAATAAATTGCGTGCTTAGAAGTAGGTCTTTTTTATATGAGACTTGAAACTGGTTTTAACGGTTGAGAATACAGTGAATTTCAATAATTGTGTAAGCTTTATTTTAAAAAATGTTCTCTAATTTCAGGAATGATAGTTTGTCTAGTGCATTTATACTTGTAGTGTTTAAAATAGTTGCATATTAACAATATTTTTCAGCAGTGACATGCTGTGTAACTTCTTCCCTTCTAGGATTTCTCGATTGGAGAGGGACCTTAATATGAAAAGACACTTGATAGAAGACTTAAGGTCTCGTGTAAAAGCAAATCAAGAAAATGAGAAAATCTCTAATGAAACATTAGAAAGTCTTGAGAGAAAGGTACTTCTTTCTTGCCAGCAGAAGGCATTTCAACATGCTATACATACTAAATCAATATATTGCTTTAAGCAAACAACATACAGTTAATTTAAGGGTGTAATTCCCTCCACTATAATTTGTTTGAAATCAGTATATGGTAATAGCTTGGATGGATTCAGCATAATTTAATGTATGTTCATGAGAAGTGTAATTAAATATTAAAGTGTTCGGAACACTGGGTTGCAAGGATGTGCCATAAGTAGTGAAATTTAGTTTTATGCACTGTAAGTTCATAAAATACAGTAGACTTGAAACAAGGCTGATTTTACATGACATATGCGAATGAAGTCCCTGTTCCTCTACTGGCTATAGGAATTAAATGCTTTACTATGTTAATCTGTTGTTTGCTGCAACATATGAATGATTCACAGTTCTTTGCTTAATGTAATTCTATTTCTGTAGGTAGAACTTAATTTCTGTAGCTAATTATTTTCTGCTGCAGAATTTTAGTATGGTTTCATTGACACTAGAACTTTTATATGTTTTGACATATTTCTATATTATACAACCAATGTATTGTGCTTTGTCCTTTAATTCCAGAAAACAGTTTATGGTGTTTGGTTGTTTGTGAGGTTATGCAGCATATGACCCCAAACTAGATATAAACAATTTACCAATTTGTTTTTGTTTTCCTAGAAAGTGGGTGCTCTCTGAATACCACAGGCACTGTCTCTGCTTGCAGCCACATAGCACTTTCAGCTCTAGAGCGAGCTGCACTTTTTCTTCCTGCCGAAGATAAGGTGGTGTTAAGAAATCCGCAGACAGGGAGTGGGAGCATAAGAAAATAAGAGAACTAAAATATGAAATGAGAAAAATACCCGGTTCTGGTTTTAGACAAATGGTTTAGAATGGAACAAAGTAAATTAATACTGATCTTTGGGTATTTTAAGTGCTGCATTTCTCAGATTCCAGAGAATCAAATTCCATACATTAATTTGATTATTCCATGTGCAAAATCAACTTGATAAATTTTACATTATCTTCAGCAGAAGATCAAAGAAATTCCCCGTTATGCGACATTGTCAGGAAAAGTTTGTGATTAATGCTGTCAGGAGAGCTGAATGATTTTCTAGGAGCACCCGTCTATTTCATTTTACCCAAAATCAGTGTTTGCATTACATGGCAAAATTATTATGATTATCTAGGAGGCTTTACAGACTATTAACTTGTAGACAGTTATCATTTTCTCAGCTGAGTTTTAATTAGTGTTTTTGCCTCTGATAGAAGAAATGCGTGGAAGTTGTGGTTTGCTCCCTTTTGCATGTGCTGCAACAGTAAAATATAAACAAACAGCTCTGCAAATGAAGAGCTTTTACTTACACTTAATACAAGTGAAGACTTTATGTAACAAGATTGTGTGCAAACTGATCTCTACTGGATCAGCAGTAGAGATTTATTGAAGGCTGTAATTTCAGAAAGAAAAAGTACTTTAATCAAATTATTTATATACTACATGTATGTTTATGCAATTTGGTAAGCTTAGTTTTGGTTTTATTTTCATTTTTAAGTTTTATGTCTTAATAGTCAGTTGCTCTTGGCCTTTTGTTGTTTCAGGTAAAGGCACTGGCTGAAGACTGTTCAAACAAAAAAACTTCCATTGACTCGCTGAAACAAAGACTTAATGAAGCTACGAAAGAGAAGTGTCAGTATGAGCAGATGTATCACAAGGCTAAAGATGAGTTGGAGCAAAAGGTATATTAGAGATGTGATGGCTCCACTCTGGAACCATTTCATACCTCACTTTCAAGTGAAAAGTTGCAAGGTCATCAGCTTAGGCTTTTTAAATAAAGAAGGGGGAAAAAGAACAGAATAATGGTACTGTGTTTCTCTGATTTAATTCAGTCATATCACTGAAATTTAGATGCTGAAACATGTGCTTAATGACTGAAAATGAAATTATTTTTTTCCTGTGAAATGACATTGTGTGTGTTGCAAGTAGAATGTTCTGTGATGTTAAACATTGTGTGAGAGGCTGACTTGTTTGTGGTGTACCATACCTACTTACCAGCTTTTAATATGTCACTGCTGTTTCTCTGTGGATGTGTTTCAGGATCTCAAACTTAGCAATCTAGAGAGCAAAATGGTTGAGACTGAATGTGCCATGACTGAACTTGAGGCAGCTGCATCTCAACAACTACATGGCTTGGCAAAACAAAGTGGACAGGCTTTGGAAACTGTACAGAAGAAGCTGCTGCTGGCCAATGACAAAATAAAAGAGTTCGTGACATTTGTGAAGGTTAGAGTTTTGATTTCCTTTTGAGTGTTCAGATGAATAAAGGTATCCTTGAGTGAAACCAAAATGTAAAATATTAGATGAAGGTAATCTTTGGTGCATTGCCTCTTCTGGAACAATCTTTGAGGTTTCTTCACTGTCCTGGTGTCAGCTCTGAGCCGGTCTAAACAAGGTCAGTCAATGGCTCTAGATCTCTGACCTAGACTTCCATAATTTTTATTGGTCATCTTTTTGTCTATGGCTGACAGTGTACTTGTTCCCAAGAAAAAGTACTTAGTTGTATGTATAGCAAATTACTCTGCAGAAAAAAAATTCCCAATCTATTTAAGAAAATAATTCATATCTTGTGATTAGCGCGAATTACCTCATTTTCCACATGCGTTGCTTTTTATTGCAGAAATATTAAATAAGGAAGCCTCCATATTGCAAAATTGAAAGCAGTTTTAAAAGCAGTATCTAAAACATTCTTTTCTTATTTTAGTTAAGTATTTAACAATTTGCTGCAGTGCATCATGCAATAATACTGTGTGTGTGGTGTTATACAATTGCACATCATACTACTTAAGTGTGAAGTTTTGCAGAACGGACTAATCTGTGTTTTGTTACTTAATAATTGAAATATGATTTTTTTTACTTTTCTGAAATATCCACTACGTAACGGAGAATTATAATGCCTGTTCAGTATATATCTATCCTGAATTTAGTATATATCTATTATATACCTATTTCCAGACAAGGTTATAGCTTACTAACTCATGAAACAGATCCACTTGTCTACTGTTCATTTCTTTAGAGGTGATCTGCTTTCAGGTATGTTTGAGCCAGTCTGATAGCATCCAAAGTAAAGACCAGTGGTATTCTGATTAACAATGTTTAATGAAAACTAAAATCCTAAAATCAAAGAATTTATAAGCGAAAATATCTAAGGTGAAAGTGAGGATTGACTTTCATGGAAAAAAAAAAAAAGTGCCTGTTATTTTAAAAATGTTATTTTAAAAATTTCTTAAGTTTGTGATTAAAATAAAGGATATCTTCTTCTTTACCATTGGGAAAGTGGTATAAAACTGATCACTGTGCCCTGTCATTTGGAAGTATCTTGCCTATTCTTGTTATTTTTCTTGGAGGAAAATGTGATTTCTTCTAATACAGAAAGCTTCCTCTAAGAGGAAGAAATGCGTGTTCGTTCCACAGCTGCATGCTTATTTTTGGCTAAGTATGGGAAATTCTGAATTAATCTAATGTATTACCTATTTTTTGTTAATGAAATACTCCTATGTCATTGATGACAGAGAGACTTAATTGAATCTCCATTCGGGCTGCTATGAATTTTGGAATGACTTAATTGAATAAACTGTAGCAGCCATTATAGACAAAGGAGATAAACAAGTGTTCGTACTGTCAATACTTTACATACTTCCATAATAAAAAGTTTGTCAAAAATTAGAAAATGAAAAAGCAAAAGATCTGTTCTCAAAAGTAGTGGTAATGAGGAAAATCACCTATTAGCAACTATTATGATACTTCTTTTATTGTTGAATAAGATCACTGCTTCTCTGTTACTTACCATGAATATTCATTAGCATCTACACAGTTGTACTGTATGTGAAAAGAATGCTAACATGTAGTTTCGCTATAAATAATAATAATATTTAGCTAATAAAAGCTAAATATGTAGTTTCTCCCCTGGATAAAAGAATATGCATGCATATTTCAAGTAACATTTTTGCTGACTACTGTTGCTCTGCAGAAAGATTTTTTCAAAATAAAGATGCTGTCTATGAGTCAAATATTGATGAACAGGGAGTTCCTCAGTAGACTGCTTTATTTAGTTAGGTGATAAATATTTATGGAAAAAAAAGTTATCCGAAAACAGACTTGATTTGCAGTATGCCACTGTACAAAATATAGTTAAAAATCCTTGGCATTTCATTGGAATTTTGTAGTACATCAGGTAAATCCTGTTAAAATACCTGTTATGTATCTGATGCTACAACCTGCGTAGGAAGATGAAGGTGGCACAATAAGCGGTAGCAGTACTCTTTCCTGGACCACCTTTTCCTTGGAGGTTTGATCTGCCTCATCTCTACTTTCTCCTTCCAGGTGGCTGTCAGTTTTCTCCTGACTTTGGTTCTCACTCAGGTTTCAGTAATTCAGATAAGGTTTTTTTTTGTATAGAGAACAAGTTTAATCAGGTTTAAACTGTCTCTTGCTTAACCTGTTTAACATATTTGTATGACCCTCTTACCTTTCTCTGCCAGTCTGATCATGTCATAAGCCTGACTTGTTTTTCTGAGTGCAGCTGCAGTTCTCATTAATTAATTAAATGCAGTTATTTTTTTTCTAGCTGTTCCATGTTGTTCATGACATTACATAGTTCTTATTGTAGCATAGAGCAGTTAAAACATTTCAGTGTTGCTAATTAATAGCTACAGCTAATAAAAGGACAACAGAGAGACTTCAGAGAAAAGAGCATGGCAAAACACTGTTACCTGCCTTGATAACTCAGAACCACAGGATCTTGCATCCATTTGGATCAATATACTAAGTTACAAAAACTGGGGGACGGGTTTCTGATAGGAGTCTGATATACGCCACTGGATCAAATGAAAGGATATGATGAGTTATGTGTACTTGTAATGCACAATAAAGCATTGCATTGGTATGGGGGAGCCCAGTTTGGGACACTTATGCAACTAACTAAAACTGCTAGATTGTAAAATATAGTAATAGTTTCTAAAAATTATGGAAGAAATAATTACAAACAAAAGTTGCTGTATCCAGTATGTTCTAAGTCATTGGACTTATTCTTAAATGTTGGAGTGTGTTACGGGGATCAAGTGTTAGGATCTAAATTACGTTCAGTGGGAACCAATAGGGCACCTAAAATATGTTGATTCAGAGCAGCGTATTTCTCCAAAGCTGTTGTGAGGAAGATACAGGCTAGTAAAAAATATGAATAGCAATTGTGCACTGTAACAGTTTATTAAGTAACCAGAAAAACACAGTTCCATAATTACAGGGTAACTTCTTATAAGTATCTATTTCAATTTGCTAGGAGAGAGAACACAATATTTAGAAATAAAAAGGCAATATAAAGGAAGTGGAAAATGGATTATAGATAATAACCTGAAAAGATGAGCAGCAATAGATTATGGAGGACAGAGAAGAGGCTAAAGATAACAAGATTAAATCTGTGTGTAGCAAAGCAAAGAACAGTAGTGAAGGGGCAGGATTTTAAAATGTACTAGTAATAAGATAGCTATTACAGGGTGCATATGACCCTGTATTAGAGAAGACAACTCTGTAACTATGTGAAGATAGAAGTCTTGTATGAATATTTTGGTTTGTATCTGGAAGGAAGTAGGCTGGTATTAAATAACGATGATGAAACATCCCCACTCTATTAGTAGCCAACTGAGTATTTTAAACAATTTCTAGAAAGAAGTAGAATTTTTTAATTGAGAACTTTTGTAGTTTACAACTTTATAGAGCTGGTTAAGGAATTTTACTCTTGCTGATCCTCTTTTTGAATAAGTATTCAAAGTAAGTGTATATATACTTTAACACTACAATGAGTATTAGAGTACTCTAAAAGAATGATAATATTGAGTTGATATGCAGAAAAGGCAGTCAGGATAGGTATTTTTAAGTCAGTCTGACTTCATTTCTGACTGAAAAAATGAAAATCTGATTTGAAACTCAATTATTGAAGTATTAGATTGGTGCAAAAGGAATTGCAGTTTTTTGTGTTGTTTAAATTTGCTGTTTAATATTGGAATAAATTCTTAAATAAATGTGGTTTTATTATACATCATTTCAATGCACTTTTCTCACCTTTATTTTTTGCTACTGACTTATTACTTGCTGTTTATTTTATATTTCTTTTAGACCATGGAAATGGTGTTAGGCAAAAAGCAAATTCAAGTTAATTTCTTATTTGAGTTCCAAATGGATCATAAAGCAGTGGAGAGAACTCACAACATCAACAACGCATTTGGCCCAGGAACTGCTAACAAATGTACAGTGCCATGGTGGGTCAAGAAGTTTCGCAAAGGAACTCAATGTCAACAGTTCTATGGTTGTTTGGTATTTGAAGCAAATTGGAAAGGTGAAAAAGCTCAAGAAGTGAGTCCCTCGTGAGCTGATCAAAAATAAAAGAAATCATCGTTTTGACGTGCCGTTTTCTCTTATTCTACACAACAACAATGAACTGTTTCTCAATTGGACTGTGATGTGCAACAAAAGGTACATTTTATACTGACAATGACCAGCTCAGTGATTGGACAGAGAAGAACCTCTAAAGCACTTCCCAGAGTCAAACTTACACCAAAAAAAGGTCATGGTCACTGTTTGGTGGTCTGCTGCCAGTCTGATCCACTACAGCTTTCTGAATGCAGCAAAACCATTACATCTGAGAAATAAGCTCAGCAAATTGATGAGATGCACCAAAAACTGCAATGCCTGCAGCCAGCATTGGTCAACAGAAAGGGCCCGATTCTTCTGTATGACAACACCCAACTGCATGTTGCACAACCAGCACTTCAAAAGTTGAACAAGTTGGGCTACAAAGTTTTGCCTCATCCACCATATTAATCTGACCTCTTGCCAACTAACTACCACTCCTTCAAGCATCTTGACAACTTTTTGCAGGGAAAATGCTTCCACAACCAGCAGGATGCATAAAATGCTTTCCAAGAGTTCATAGAATCCTGAAGCATGGACTTTTATGCTACAGGAATAGATAACCTTATTGGCAAAAATATTGATTGTAGTGCTTCCTATTTTGATTAATAAAGATGTGTTTGTGCCTAGTTATAATGATTTAAAATTCATGGTCCAAATCTGCAATTACTTTTGCACCAACCTAATATTAAACCATAGGAGTAAAGTTATGTTTCTTAGAATGGCTTTATGGAAGAGACTGAATAAATCTGATTTCTTTTCTAGAAGGCAGTACACGTCAGTTGATAAAGGTTTCCATTTGTTTTAGTACACTGTTTTTAAAAATGTCTGACCTAGCACTGAGACTTTCAGATAAAAATATAGGCTGTGCAATATCAATAATATGTTAAATGGATTAAAAATGGACTGTGCCTTTGATCTAAAAAGGAATTAGTGAAATTTCATTTTCACAGAATTAGATATCAAATCCTGATAAAATTTATCAATGGCATTTGTGAAGACTGACAAATAGTAATGAAGTAAGGCTGTAAATATAATGTAAGGTAGGCCAAATAGAACATTTTTATTACAGAAGAACACAAACTGCCTGTAAGAGGGACCAGGTGGCTTTGAGAGTATTTTAGATGCCTTTTATAAAGCTACATGTTTTCATCTCATCCAGCTTCCATCAGCACCAGAAATTATCTTTAAAACATGCATCCAGTTTCTATAATTTACCATTGTTCAATATTTTCTATAACATGTATTGCATGTGTCAGATCCTCAGGTTGATCTTGCCAGTTATGCGCAGCACAGCAACCAGAGAAAAATGTTCTTTATTATGCTTGTAGTACCTGTGACAACACGTGCACAAAAGGGCCATTGGATAGTCTTAAAAAACTATTAGACTATTCGACGTCTATCAAAAATAGGGTAGAGCATGCTAATTTGTTATGAATCTGTCCAAAAAGCTGCCTGGTTCTGTAGGTGAAGCAGTGGAACAGGCTGCCCAGGGAGGCGGTGGAGTCACCAACCCTGGAGGTGTTTAAAAAGCATTTAGACGAGGTTCTTAGGGACATGGTTTAGTGCTAGAGTTAGGTTAGGTTATGGCTGGACTTGATGATCCTGAGGGTCTCTTCCAACCGGAATGATTCTGTGGTTCTATGAATTCTGTTTTTCTGTATTTCTATACTTCTTTTTTTTTAGGTGACCTAGACTTTGACTATATATTGCTGTTACAGACCCTTGTAAGCTCAAGACTCATCAATGTTGTCTGCCCCATTTAACCTGTGCCTCAGTAGAACTGATTTTTAAAAGTTAATTTGCAGTCATGGCATCTGCCTGAGCCTGAAAATATTAGAACTTTTCTGACCTTGAGGAAGACGTTTTGAAGTTTTGATAAAGAACCTATATTCAACTGCCGCTGTAGTGAATAGGTGATGGCGGCTGAATGCTTCAAAGTCAGCTGAGTGCCTTTCTCACTTGTATAATGCCTCTGTGATTTGGGACTTGTGTGCCCTCCACAGAGGATACCCAATGAAGCACAGTTCACATCTGGTCTGTTCTGGCATTGTTCTTGATAGGTCTCCAGTATAACCATCTGATAGAGTTGACTGCCAAAATCAAGACCCCTGGCAGTTTACTTGGCAAGCTTAGTGGATCTACTTGGGGATCCAACACTCCCTCTCTTAAGACATCTGCCCTCGTTTCTGCTACTCAGAGCAGGGCTTAAGCTAGGTGTATTTCCCCCTTGCTCTGTTGTTTGACATACAGCTATGTGCAGCCATGCATGTCAGAGGCCGTATTCCACTTCTGCTTGGCCAAGTGATGTTCTGCCAGTCATTTGCCATTCAGTCAGCTTATCTTATATCCCAATATCTGTCAGTCTCTCTTACCTTTCTGCAGTTTACCTTGAATCCTGGCATCAGTTTTGCCATGGCATATTTTCTCACTGCTGTCTTGGGCTGTAGTTTAATAAGTAGTTTCAGATAAATTAACATGTCTGTTAAGAAGTTCCACCTCTGAGTGACCCTCACTGCTCATTTTTGCCCCTATGAAACTTCCTCCCTCCTCCATTTATGAACTGTTATTGTAAACATTTTATGGGTCAATTGTGAGCTAGTGCATTTTGAAAACCCAGAGCACCGGCTTTTGTGTACCACAGAGGCTCAGAGCAGGGACAGATTTACGTGGTTGCAGGATAGAA
The DNA here is from genome assembly GCF_964273445.1 of Streptopelia decaocto. Taxonomy (NCBI): domain Eukaryota; kingdom Metazoa; phylum Chordata; class Aves; order Columbiformes; family Columbidae; genus Streptopelia; species Streptopelia decaocto. Next base: position 18,601,815 of record NC_138657.1, on the reverse strand, counting down.
ATGCTGGGACTGCTCGTTAGTGCCAGTGCTAATTGAAAATGTTACGTGAAACTTCCTCCTCTTACAAATAAGTCTAATTAACAACTTGCCACTTTCATGTTAAAAACTCCTATCATTTCACAAATTCCTGGTATTTACCATCTTTGTCTTTTTCTCTTGAACTGTTCTGTGTTGGGGGAGATAGAGCATTGCTAGGAAACGTGTTCTTCTCAGGATGGCCATATGCAGATGATGTCCTGTTTGCCCTTTATCTCAAAAAAAAACCAAAAAACCACAACCAACAAACCCAGGTAATTAGTATTTGGATTGGTAGCATCAAATATTTGGGAAATACTGTGTTAGTTTTATCAGCTCCTTTCCTACATGAGAGCAACACAAATAGACTGCTACGGCCTGTCCCTCCAGCTACAAAGTCAGTTCTTTGGACAGAAGTAGATCCTTGCAGGGAACTTTCAGAATTCTGCAGTTATGAGAGTGGTGAGAAATATTCTTCATAGGACGTTTCTGTTGGTGAATGTATTCTCAAACCCTGTGGATTCAGTTTCCGTGGCTGTACTACTGCTTTAACTTCTTCCAGTCCCAGGGTGTACAGAACATGCTTTTTATGTGAGTATCCAGTTTAGATGTGGGGTGCCACTTGTTCCTTCATCTAAAAATGCTAAGCATAATAAACAATTGTAAAAATTTATAATTGGCAAAAATTGACTTTTTTTGGAAATAGAACTGTATTTTGCTGTGCAGATGAAAATTCGTTTATGTTTAAAAGTTTACACAATTTTATATGAACCATGCTAATTTGGAAGTGTTACAGGACCAAACAAAGGTTTCTTCAGTAGGTCACTGGGACATGTATAAAAAACAGCAGATAGTATCACTTACGTGAATCAGCCCTGTCAGTTTTGATTTGAAAGTGGACACCTTTAATATGACTTCAAGTTGCTAGAAAATATTCTCCACTGGGAACACTTAAAAGCCAAAAGACAAGTATATTTCATTCACTACACTCTGAATCGTCACCACTTTATCTAGAAAAGTATACCTAGAGTGATTATTTTGTGTTGTATGGAGTAGATGATGAGTCTGCCAATCTCTATTCTGTCAGAATCAACATAATATTTGGTTGAAAGGATGTGTTCCAGTCTGAGGAGAATCAGTATTCTTGTCTGCAGAATATGCACCTTTAAGAGGAGATGTCCTATATGCAAAGCAAAATTTATGTAGCTGAAAAAAATCTCACCATTAAAAAAAATCAGGCATTTATTGCTTCTTTTTCACTGTGCATGCAGCTTTAGCAAAAAGGGAGAAATACAGCTTTTATTATGAAATACTAACCTTTCTTGGTTCTGAGAAGAAATTGGTGATAAATTAAGCTAATCTCCATCAGGATTACTCTGCATCTGGGATTTAGGCAAATTGAATCAGAGGCCTGAATAGTGACAGTGAATATCTATTAGACTGTAAACAGAATAACAGGCCCTGTGAATTTTAATAAATGAAGTGAATGGCTGAACTCTTATAGTTTACAGAAGGCATATGGTTATTGATGCATACAATATGCCAGGAACAGCATATAATGTAGATGTCTTAATGGATAAAATCTTGATTATTAAAAATGGAGAATAAATAGAAAGATTTTGAAAAGCTTTTCCTTGCTCTTCTTTTTCTTTGCTTTTCAGACTTAGAAGTGATAGCTCTTCGCTTTGGTTTTTGACTATGAGAGGTAAAAATGGTAACTGATGTAGCTTAAAATAGGTTGATTTTTTTTATATCCCCCTCTGTATTACAGGTTTGGAGGAATTCAGTTAAATAGTTGAACCTATGTAACCAGATCGCAAGGTATCTCAGGTTTCTGTACTGTGCATGTATGTCTCATGCAAAGTTTAGATGCATGAGTGCCTCACACAGGCAATTTTGTTCATATTAATGCTACTTTCATTTTTCTTACACTGCCTGGGAACCATTCTCATAGACCATGACTCTCTAATAGTAGATACTGTGTGAACAGATCCAACAAACTAGAGCTGAACTTGAAATTATATTCACAAACTTGGAAATAATTTCCTTTTCTGACTCAGGAAAAAAAAAAATCAAATTTTTCAGAGAATGAGAGACTTCAACAGGCTCAGCTGGAAGCTACATGGAGACTCTGCAGTGCACTCCCAGGAAGGGTGTAGATCCACCTGTGATTCCTTTAAATGGCTTGGAGAAACTGCTTTTTAAAGCTGGTACACAGACCTGTGCCTAATCTGGAGACTGTTAGAAAGATGCCTAGTTTAAAGATAATGGCCAGTTCAGGTCTGAAAGGTAGAAATGATGTTGACTTGGAAAAAGTCTTAACTGGAAGACTTGGAGGACAGACATATGAGTATAAAGCATAAAGGTTCTGGGCTTGAAGTGGTGGAAAAACTTTTTGTCAAAAGGACAGGAAAAGTAGCAAAACTTGGAAAGGAGGAGAAAGATCTCCAGTAGTGATTTATTCAGGAGTTCATGTACAAATAATTATTCAATGTAAATTGATCAGATTACGAAGACAGTAAGCTGAAGCAGAGAGAACAGAAAGTGCCCATACATAGAGCTCCACAGTAGTTTAGAGAGGTGGGATTTGAGGGGATTCCCCAGAGGGCATGACCAAAGAGCTACTGAGGGGTAGGATGAGCTCTAGCAGGGTGGAATCATAAAAAAAAACAAGTGACAGTATTTTAAGAAGACACAATTGGTAAGATTTGTGGAATTTTTTTAAAGAGTGTAAGGAATGCCAGAGCTGACCTCTTGAATTAGATTTCAAACACGTTTGTTTCAGCAGTGCAGTGGTCTTACACAGAGCATCTGATTTATAGTTTTTATGCTTTGCCTGTGTTTCTGCAGAAAGATAGCATAAGCTCAGACACTGACCTGAGTATCAGGAAATCTTTGTGCTCTGCACACCTTGGTTGCTGACCTGCTGTGTGACCTTTGAGTGTTGCTTCACCTCTGTTTTTCTTGGCCTGCCCTGAATATTCCTTGTTCGCCATGTCCAGGATAACTATGCTGACTTTGTCTGCCCTAACTGTTCAGATAATAAACTCTCCGAGATCCCAGGCATCTCTTACTAAACGTGTGTGAAGCTCTTATCTCTGTCAGTGCCTTTTTTTTTTTTTCTCTGTGTAAATAACGGTAATATACGACATTTTAAAGGAATGATGCTTGTTTTGCTAGCACCTGTGTAAATCAAAGGTAATTCTGTTGAAACCAAAGAATTTACAGCAGGGAAAAAATTAATGTAAATGAGGTAGGGCTTAAATGCTGAAGTAAATAGGACTTTAAATTATTATTATTGCCCATTTCACATAAATATAATTTTAGAAACCAATATATTTTGACAGAAATATTCTGCCTGTCATCCCACAATGATTATACATATTTCAACTCATTCTCTGCTATAAAGAAAACTATTATTTTTTCCCCATTATAAGTCACAAAACATAGTAATTTTGTTGAAAATTTAGCAACAATACAATGAAAACTATGGAGTGCTTGCTGATACTTAAAAAAAAAAGCATCAGTCTTAAAATATTTGGGCCTACAGTTTAAGTTTTTGACAGTCTTAAAGCTTAATGTACAGGAGAGATTAGATAACTGTAAAGATGTAATATTGTATATAACCAAGTGTCCCTCATATCAGTAAGTATCTGCTGTATGTTCTATGAATGAGGTGCCCAGCTAATGCAATAAGAGGGGCTTAATTCTACCTCAAGCCATGTTACAAAGAATGCTATGAATAGAAACAGATTTTTTAAGACAAGACTTCAGGCATAAATGAAAGTGTGATAGCTGAACAATTATCAAGAGAGGGTTAGAAAAGACAAAGAGAAAAAGCAGCCCAATAATACAAAAAGCTGTAATTTGAAATCACAAAGGGTATTTTAAAACACATAATTATATTTGTATGTCGCATATTTCTCTACAGAACTATAAACTACATTGTAATTGGCCAGAATAAGTCCATTGCTGCATCTTTATTTCAATATGGTTTGTTTTGAAAACAATCTAAAATTAAAAACTGGCTGTGACTTAAGTCACTTTTCTATTAATTTGTAAATAAATTGAACTGTCTTTTAGGACATAGCACAATGCATTCAGTTTCCTTTTCTTATAAATGCCATATAGAAATATTTTTAATATTCTTCCCTGTGGTTTTCCACACCTGAAGCTGGTTAAGAAAATGCAGTCAAAATAACATTCTCAAATTTGTACTTGAAAATAAATGGTTATAAAGAAATAATTTGTTTTCAATGGTTTTGATTCAAGAAGCAATGGTAGTTTGGTAAAGGATGTAGGATGATATTGGTAAAAAAGGTATTTTGGAGAAATGTGGTATTTAAACGGTTGCCAGCCAAGTGCGATTTTTCTCCCCTCTGTCCTCCTAATGGCAAGCAGGAATAACAACTTAAGGCAACATAGATGAATAAATTCAAGTCTTACCTGTGAAAGGAATCAGATTGGCAAATTTTATGCAACATAGTCTCTCATTTCTTTCATTGTACCTTAATATTCTTCTTCATTGCTGAATTTTACCTGGTTTGGGGGTCTGCAGTTCTAAATGACGGGAAGCTGAGTTTTGTGTCCAAATACTGAAATTCTGAGGCCTCTTTTATACTGTGTGACTTAAGGGCTTTGTCAGGAAAGCTGTGTTTGGTTTAGCTTTAGCAGTTGAAAAACAATACTGTGCAAGTCTGTCTACACTTTTCCAGATGTTCTTACTATAATTGTGTTTGGGATATTACTGAATTCACCTTTTCTAGTTCGCAGTCTGACATCCATTGCTCAGAGCCATGCAGAAGGCAAGATTGGGCTAGGATGCTGGACTGAAGACAGGACATGGCTTTTGCCACAAGGATAGAAGGGGCTGGTAATATTTTAAATAACCTTGCCTGTTAGAACTTCAGTTATGCTTGTGTGTGTTCAGATATGCTCATGTTAATGCATGTGGAAAATCAGTACTGCAGTACCACATTATTTTGTATGTGCATACTGGAATTTCTCCATCTTTATGTAAAATGGAATTCTTACAGGTCATCAGGTGAGGCATTTCTTCAGGCAATGTGTGCTTTCATCTTCCACTGATCTCTGTGAAGTTGTGAGCACTATTCTCAGTGCCAATCAACATAAGATTGTTTATTTTAAATCACGTATATCACATACCTAGCTTTACAGGATGTACTTCTCCCTTTCAGCTCTTTATTGAATTAGCCTTTGAAACTTTGCAGTTCTGCTAGCTTTTAGATAATATTCACTCGGATATTCCCTTGAGTGTATCTTTTTGTTTTGTTTGAGTTTTAATGCATTCTACCGCTTGTTTGTTTACTTTATTCTTAATGGAAAATATAGTAAAAGCCTATCTTAATTCCTCCAGATATGTACAGATAAATCCAAGAGCTGAGCCACGTATCTTGAATATATATGTTAATAAACTTTAGGACTAAAGCAGAAACTATGAGTGAAGACAGGTAAATAAAACCAGTACACCATATTGTAAATGTGACCTGTGTGATATTGGTAAACTAGTGTTACTATTACTTTATTATTTGGCAATAGCATTCTCAGTCAGTACTGAATACTGAATTTGGTGGAAGATAAGACTGGTCTGTGTCTCCTCTGTACCTTTACACTCTGCTTTCAGGGCATCTGCTGGAGTCTCTGAAATCACATGTGATCTCTGGGGGTCATAAGAATTAAGTTAACCTTCCGAGACTGACTCATTCCCATGGGTCACAATGGCACGTTAGAGCCGTTGGCCAGATGAATCTATTGCAGTGCTCTGTCTTGATTTCTTGTATACACCCTTGTCCCTTTTCTGATCGAAGAAAGTTATGCCTAGGAGGTGTATTTGTTCAAGTGAAAAAGCTAGTTTAGGTAACTTAAATAACATATGTAACAAATTATATTACTGTAGAAGAGCTTTTCTCTGACAAACAGCAATAGTGCTGCGAGATCAGTTTAAACATTATTACTGGGAGTATTTTTGAAGTCATTTTTAGAGAGGCAATAAGGACCAAATAACTGTACAAGCACTGTGTGCAAGCACTGCTCAGCAATAGCTGGTGTGTTATCAGCACGGTTTTAGTCACAAATCCAGAACACTGCACTGTAGAAGCTACAGCTCCATCCCAGCCAGACCCAGCACCACATTATTACTATGGTACAAAGCACAGTAAAGCTTAAGATTTTCTGTCACTAATGTGATCTATGGCTTCATCCATAAGATCTGCACCAGTGCAAGACTGAAATCTAGGTATACATAGTTACAGTGCTAGGATCAGACTTCAGTCGGTCCTGGGGCTATTTAATTTTATTGTACTACAAACAACGACAATAGAATGTGTAAATTAACATCGTAATCACGAGAATAATTTTAGGCATTGACTTGGTCATATGGCACTACTTGGGGCCATTGATCAATTTGTGTCAATTCAAGGATCAGCTAGAGTCAGAGCACTTTGGAATGTGAACACCTTATTAATAGTATGTTGTCAGGGTCTGGGTATCACCACAGCTTGAGCGTTTAATTAAATATGACCTTCTAAGTGAAAAAAGACCTTTGTGTTTATACATCAGAAAACTGGCAAAAGGTATAGTGCTAGAAAGTGTTTTCATGCTGAGACCAAAATGGGAAACTATTATCTTAAGAATGAATATTTTCAGTTGTGAAAATAAAGTAAAAAGGCTTATAAGGGAGATATTTTGTAACCATATGCAATGCAGTAGATGTAATATATACTATATAACCTTGTGGAGTTGGTAGATAATGCAACAATTGCTACTGATCAAAAAGAACTGAGTACTTTATGCTCATGTTATTAGAATTCTAAGGTTTTGCAATTGCCCTGGTCTGACAAGATGTGTTGTAGAGTTACTTTCAGGAATTAATCGGGGTTTCCTATTCTAGTTGGCTGGTCCCACGGGAATAACTGATGGTAACATAGAAGTCAGGAAACTGACTTTACTAACAAAATGCCCACCAGATTTGACACAAAAGGAGAACAAAGAGAAAAGATCAAATCCTAGTATTGCTAGTACTAATAAAGGCATTGTTAGCATATATCAATACAGTACTAGAGTCATATTCTGCCCTCATTTAATTGCAGGCAGTTTGTATCACCGATGTATGCGTATAAGTTTAGAAACAAGCAATTCTGAAATACACAGTGGGAAATGTTTTAGTTTAAAATCCTACACTTAGATCCAGAATGCGTTAGATTAATTTCTTAATCAAAGAAGATATTTACTGCCTCCAGTATACTCACCAACAAAACCTGTGTAGGTTAACTCTTAGATTTTTGTCGTTTTCAGTTTGGAAGTGGTTCTTTGTAACTCTGTTAAAGACCTGTGTGGCTTTGATATCAAACATTTCTCTAGTAAAGCATGAACTGACATATAAATGAAATCACTAATAAGTAAGCAATTTAGCACATTAATATATTTGTGTATGACTGATGAGGATATATCAACTGAAAAAGCAACTTAAAATCATAGGGATGCTATAATTTTTTAAGGTACTTCGCCAGCAAAAAACATAGATCAAAACATTATTATTACAACTTAATAATGTGAAGAAGGCAGGATCAAAATTAGTTGGCTTCTGGGAGTCTGATTTGAAAGTAAAAAAGGTAGCCTTATTTATCCCATATGGTGAAAGCCCATGCTTTAGTGTATTAGAATTGCTCAGGGAAAAAAGGAATTGAAGTACTATTCACCCATATGTGTGATCTACTGTGATTATATATAACATTTTTGCTTGCATATCAAAATCTGTTAATTGTGATTTTCCTTGCTTTTTGTTTAAACTGCCTTTTGGGGTTTTTCTTTTTTTATTTTTTTTCTTTTTTGTTTTTTTTTTTTTTCTTTTTTGTTTTTTCTTTCTCTCTCTCTTTTTTTTTTTTTTTTTTTTTTTTTGCAAATTACTTACATAAATTCTCCAGGGTTTTTCTCATACGTTTCTTTCTGGAAATCTGAACTGAAAGACAAGCACTCTGTGTAGTTGCAGTTTCTGGGTTCCACTGTTCCTATTCCTATCAGCTTGCTCATTCATCATGAACCTCTTCTTGAGTTTGGATACAGCAATAAAATTTATCTAACACTATCGTAATATAATTGCCTGGCAATGACTGTATGTTATCTGAGATGTTCAAGTGAAACTTTAACTTTGTTTATTATCATGCTTATAGTTTGTCTGTGCTCAGCTATTTATCATTATTTGTAGTCTTCCCATGTGGCTTTATAGTTAATTTCCTTGATATTTTGATATTTTACACCTTTAAATTACACTTCCTCTTAGCACCAGTGTACAAATGTGCATCTTCTAGACTGCTCACCTGTGTCCGAGAGAGATCTCCTTATTTTTAACAATTGGAAGCTGATTCAGTTTGATTTAAAAAGTAAAGTCAAGTTTTTGTTTTTGTTTTTTTTTTCCCCCATTGTCAAATACATCTCCTACATGTAGCAGGAGCCAATTTACTGTTGGACTATTTCCAATGCTACAAAAACGTGTGAATTATCTGTGATTTTTTTTCATAGTGGATACTTTCCTACTTAGGGGTCTCTCCTCTCTTAGTCTATTTCCTTCTGTGAGCTTGGTCCAAATTGCCCTAACTCCCTGCCTATAACATTTCAACTTCCTTAATTCCTCTCAGCTCTACATACAAGATATTTTGTTGGAAATACTGTGGATGGAGGGACCTACACTTGAATTGGAAAACGATGAGTTTCATTGCACGTCCTCTCCTCAAATTTGTGGTAGACCAATTTTGGTTTTAATAATTACATTTTAGCTAAATACAGAAAAATGTTAAGTTGCAAAGTCATAGAAAAATAAGCAAATATCAGAACGGGATTATCTGTTGTGCTTTCTTTGAAATATATCAGCAAATGCTCTCTACAGACTGAATTTTGAATACACTAGAGGCTTTACAGTAGTTTACCCCAAATCCCCATAAACAGCCTTCATAATTCTGCAGCCAGTTTCTATAAGATGAAGGCATTCTGCAGAAAAAGAATTTTCAGGACTTTATCACCTACTGGTGAGAGATAGCTTAGTAAGAGGAGCCGCATGTATAATGGTCAAAATAAACCTTGTTCTCTCATTTTAAACTCAGCCAAAGTGTCTGTGTTGACAATTACAGTTTTGCTTGAGTCATGGAAATGGAATACACTTGGAGGATCTTCTGACAATGAGTTAATGCTCTTGTCTCTCAACCAACGACATTAAAATAAAATTGTCTTGCTCTGCTTTTGACGAAATGCTTTTGTCATACCTGCATAAATAATGAAACCAAATCACTTCAGTTATACAACCAATGATTTATACTAATACTTAGTTTCACTGAACCAGTGAACCTTAGGAATAGGAGAGGTAGAAACTTGAACTGTCAGGTCTTTGTTGTGCAGTTTGGCACATGTTGAGCTGTGGAAGGTATTATTCAAGCTCAGAAGTTGTGTGGAGTTGTGGAACAAAAATCAAAATCAGGTTTGGATTCCATTCAGCTTTCACTCAGGTCAACAAAGTCTTTTCAGCAGAGTGTTTCATACTGTTTCTTTTATTCTGGTTTTAAATAAACAAAGGAGAGTGGTCTCACATGTGCTGGATTTCTTTTTTCCCATTAACCACGAGCAGAATTTTCTGTGTAGTCATCTCTCTATTTTTAACTTTTCCAAGGTTTTTACATCAGCTTTACTAAATTTCAGTAATTTATTTTTACCACTCCAGATAGTGGTTCTCCTTTCCCATCATTTAAACCTTTCAAACAGTTTTGTTTTAATAGTAGTATTCTGTTTTTCTGAATTTCTTTTAGGCTATGAGCATCTTTCTTGCTTAGCTGTGCATACCACGTTGCAGAAATGATCATAGAAAAATTAGCTTTTATTATTATTGTCTTTGTCACTAGTAATAGTAGTAGCAATAATAAAGGCAGTTTAATTATGCAGCATTAGCAGCATCAGGCATCCTATCAAGCTCTAGTTCTTGCTTAAAACTAGCTAAAAATCTTCAACAATGGAAATTGGATCTAAAATTGAGTTTTCTTTTAGCACCCCTGCTTCAGACCTTGTCAAAGTCCGGGTTAAAGAACAATTGCAATGGTTCTGGTCTTGCACCTGATCTTCCTCCCTCTGCCTGAGCTGGTATTAATTCTAATATTATTAGTAATTGTTAATGTTTTATTTAAAGTACCTACTATCTGCTAAGAGCATTCTTGCAGAGAGACTGCCTGGCCTGGCTGGGCCTTCTGTACGGGCCAGCTGCTTAGAGAATACAGCCCTTCCTATGCAAGCCTTGAAAAATAATGCAGTGGACTTGTGTGCTCCGAGGGCGTGCTGTGTATGAGCAACAGATAACCAGTACTGTGATGATTTAGATTGCAGAAATTATATCGGGAAGAATAAGTAGCCAGGACAGTTTTGAATTACCCTGTCCTGGTGGGAACCAAAATTTCAGGTGTTGCATGAAGAGGTATAGCGGTGTATCTTCATGCAGTGAGGCATGAATAAGCTGTAAATATACATCTGATCACAGGAGAGCCTGACACTTCAGTTGTTATTTCAATAATGTTTCTGGTAGACTGGATCAGGAAAGGATTTTTAATTGATTCTGCAGAAGCTGCTTTTTCTTACTACTGATGGCATTATGGATAAAGCTATTTTGCTGAAGACATAACAAAAAATGTACCTGTATTTCACAAAATTTTCTAGTTTAATGTATTAATTCCGATTTTGTGTTCGAAATACCATGTTATTTAATAGTAGAGGATGTATCCTATTGAACCAGTTACACACAATGAAGATAGTTCCTGTCTAAAGGAGCTTATTCTAAATGATACTGTGTTTTTCATAGTGTTTGCACTTTAAGAAAAATTGCAACCGAGTATTTTTTGCTTGCACCTTCCAGGCTCTAACCAGAGAGTTACAGCACAGCGTACAAGAGCTGAGAACAAAAATCAAACAGGCAAAAAAAATGGGAGAATTGAAAGCATGCACAAAGAGTCTTTCTCAAGAGTCTGTTCAGTTGGCAGCATCTATTCTTAATGTTTCAACAGCTGATCTTGAGGAGATATTAGAAGTAGAAGAAAATGAGGTAAGTTACTTTAAGGACTCTTCACTAGAAAGGGGTACGTCAGAAAACGCTGTATCTTTTTGTTCTTGAGAAAAAGGATTTCCAGGTGAACACTAGAATTTCATTGTGCAGCAGCATCCAGCACAAAACCAACAGAGCAGTTGGATTTGAATAAAAAGGTCAGGTTAGAGATTCATAAGGTTGCAAGACTTTGGGTGTGCATAAATAAAATATAAATATACTGTTTTGAGCATGTAAATGTGGAGACATTATTTGAAAATCCTTAGTAGTTTCCTTTTCCGTGAAAGTATTTGGCAGGGTTGCACATTTTAAATAGACTTCTGCATTAATGAAAACAAAATTAGAACGTGTCTTGCTGTGCCAAATTGATTCTGTTGATGCTTCCTTTCTTGTATTGTGATACCTATTAAAGGTATTCCTAGTAGAGACGTGGTTTCTGGGGGAATCCAATGCTTTTTTTTGTTGATTCTAACATACGTTTTACTATGAAGTATTTTATAGTGTTTCATCAAATCACCCTTTATTAAATATATAGTAATCTGATTTCATATCCAGATTTATTTAAGCCTGATCAAATAATACACGGAAAAGCCTATAGGCTTGCTTTAATAAGAGTGTCTAGGAGTTGACCATTATTGGGCTGTAACTGTACTCTGGTGATGACTCAGATTTAGCCCTATTGGAGCTTTATATTACTGAAGTCACAAAAGAGAGTTTTCATGCTGGTTAGTAAAGATGCATTGTATGTATATGCACTGATATGGATTATATTCATGAATACAAATAAAATGGACCAATCTCTAGCCTATTTACCAATATCGGTACATCCTGGTAGAGAGACTCACTTTGTCAGAATTGTTCCATCCTTCTCTTTAGAAGTAATTTCTACATGCTATGTACTTCGTTGTAATCACGGTCGTGAACATATGTGTAAAACACAGAAATATCCTTAACTATAGACAGAAAATAAATTTAAAATGCAGGTGATGAATTTCCACTGAACAAATTTTAGATACAAATTCCATTTATCAGTGTGCATACTCAGGGACCTTTACATTGAACTTGTAGAATTTACACATAGATCATATGTACAACTGTACATTCATGTGAAAAGAACATGCTGCACAAATTTCTAGGGACAATGAGAGACAAGGATAGGTTTATAAATGTGACAGAGCCCTCACACTTGGTGGAAATGCAGCAGATAACTGATTTTACAATAGTTCCCACCTCCACATGCTGTTTATTTAATGTATATGCAGGTACACATTTATTGTTCATTATGTTCTTCTCAGGTGGTGTCAAAATATTGTGTCTGTTATATTTCTTTATTTCTAGGAAACAGTGAAGGCAAAAAAGGAATTTGAAAAAGATAAAGAATGGCTGCAGTATATACAGAAGCTTCTTGAAGCACAGGTGCTAAATTTACATCTTCCCTTAATGCATTATAACTTTCCACTCTCAGTAGCTAAGTGGTTTTAGGTTGCAATTAATCTGTTTCACTTGTAATTATGTTTCCATTGATGGTCCCAGACTATACTGTGAAAAGACAAGGTAAAATCCTTGTTTTGTAGCATTTCCTTTTTATTTCTTTTAAAATAAGAGTCACTGGATAAAACTGAAGAGATGTTAGCCAAGGATTCGTGATAGCTAACTTAACAGCTGAAACTGGTGAACCAATGCTGGGAAAAACAGCACAGACCTTGGCAAATGTGTTAATTGAATTATTGAGACAGTGTGTAATGCTTGCAAGAGTAAGAAGGATCCATTCTCTCATACCTCTTAGGAAAAAGAGATTTTTTTTATTATGTGCCTTTAAAGTTGGTAGTTGATATGGACACCTGAGGAGTTCATGGGTTTCAGTGACCTTTTACTGTGGACCTGTTTCCAGTCAATTCATGTTTTCCTCATAGCCAGACAGCTGTTTATTATCGTGTCTTCCCGCATTCTCTACAATATTTTCTACTGAGACCTCGAGCAGCTTGTTAGTGGGAAGTAAATATTGATTTGGCATCCTGTCAATGCAGAAAGAATGAAAAAATTTCCACCAGAGGCCCCTCAAACATTTTCTTATCGACATTTTCTGGGCAGAGAGGAAAGCTGCATAGAGGATGACAAGGCTGAGACTAGCAGAAATCCCTGAGGGGTCCATTGAGACTGCCGCTGTGACCTGTGTGATACTTTTTCTTCTCTTTCAAGTCTTTTTTTTAATACACATACAGTCTGCTGGGATGCTCCCCTCTTGTAAGTGATCAAGGGCAGTTTATTGGCAGGTGAGAGCCCTGCTTTTCTACCCGTAGTCAGCTTTTGTTTGGACATCACTGACAACATACACTGACTCTTGAAACTTTTCCGTTATATTTGAGTTGTCTCCTTTATTCACATGATGGGTAGCTGATGTCTGAAAAGAAATAAAATTTGATTTATAAATCCAGTGTTCTTAATGCATATTCACTAGCAAGGGTCCATTAGCAGTGTAATTCATTTCTGTTAAGAATGTGAATGACTGAAAATATTTTGAAAGCCATTTCAAGGGAACAATCACATCCAGATTTATATATTTTCATCATTAATAGCTTTTGTGCTTCGATTGTGTCCTATGACCAGATTTTTAAGAAATGACAGGTTTTTTTCTCTTCCATTATCAAAACTTAGTATCATTAAGACTGCTTAATTGCTGCAGTGGAGGAGATAGAGATATCAGTTTGCTTTTACTGTCTTTGTGCGAAATACTGGCATTTTAATTCAACCTTGTAGTGTTACATGAAACTCAGCAGTAAAAGCACAAATATTTCTGTTCACAAAATAGCCTTAAGATTTTTTTAAAAAATCTTCAAATTTCAAAATTCTATTTATTTTATGGACTCCAAAATTGGAATCATATTCAGGAAGTATGATGGAGAATTCTTACTCTGTTTTTTATCATCATACTTTGGCAGATCATCACAAAATTTTAAGCAGAGTTTTATCACTTCTCTTCAGCTGATACAGGCACACAACAAAAACCAGGGCAGGGATAGTGAAGGGTTGTCGAGTATGTAACCAATGATACTAGGATTGCAAATGTTAGCGGAGGATAGAGGATCTCATTGCTGTATCAGTTTGTGTACAAGTTAATAGTGATTTTCAGTGATTTTTGCTCCATCTTGTGGGGTTCCTCAGGAGGAGCTCTGAAGGTAGAAGTAGTTCTTGGCAAGCTGACCGTCTTTACAATTACAAGAAAATTAGTGCTTTTTGAAAGCAGCCAGCTCTGCTTTTCATTGCTGTCCATGCTAAGTCACATGGATGGAAATTGATGGTATTTCTTGGTGTCTACTTGGGAGCAGCTCACAGAAGAATGCTATGCCCTTTAAAATGCTAAACTCGTATCTTGTAGAGAGTTTGGTTGTGGTTTCCTTTAGTAGGCATTGCTAATATTTCTGATCAGAACAGACTGCCCCCTTAACAACAGAGGCTGGCAAACTGTGTACCCGTTTGCGTATTGAACAAAAATGCAGGCTTGCCCTTTTCTCTCATTCTGAGAAAATGTTCAGTTGAAAATTGCATCAGAGCACTTAATATTGCAGTTTGATATAGTGTCTTTTTGTGCCATTGAGCCAGGACTTGGAACATAATTGCCCAACAGTATTGATTTAATTGCCTAGGTTTATTTGTGGACTCCTAATTATTGACTGGAGGTAAATTTAATGGAGAAACCTTTATGAACACTGGGAAACTGCTGCTGTTGCTGTTATACATAATGAACTGCATCATATCCCTTTAGATCATTCTTCAAGCTAATTTTATCCCGCTGTGACAGTACGATAACATTTAAAATGTCATAGACATTTTATTTTTATTACTGACATACGCCATTTTACTGGTGCATTAGAATTTTGGCGGGGACTGAGGGAAGCACTAGTTGCTTTTTACTGTCATTTTATAGATTCCCCTAAAGTATAATGATGAAGAATAGCACACCTCTGTTTTACATTTCATCTGTACCTTTATTTTCCATACTCATATGACTTGAAAAAGTCTGTCAGCTTTACAAGAATGTTAATATTTCAGTGATAAATATTTTTTCATTCCTGAAGCTCACAAACCGCAGCCAGAGCTTGTGTGTCCTTATTTTACCAAGTACTGTAAAAACACATGTGAATAAACTACCCCACTGCTGAGAAGCTTGCAGTTTGATAGACATCTCTGCATCAGTATGTTATTATGCAAATAAGAACCATATAATCAAAAAGTATAGTCATGTTCTGAATTACACAGACTAGGTAAAAATAACATATTGTCTAAACCTACATCTTGAATGGCCAATACATGTTTTTTCAGTTGCCTTTTTGGATTGGTGCATTGACTTCCAATGACTAGAGTGCTCTCACTAAAGTATAAAAATGAAACATTTGAATAAGTGACATTGGGATAAAAGGAAAAAGGTTCTCTTGCCCATGAAGAACCTGTATGTGGAGAGGCTTCATGGGAGAGCATGCAGCTATCTGCACAGGGGTAGCTGAGTCACGTGTACAGGTATCAGACTGATTATCCATTAGGGATGGGGCATGGGAGAGAGAAGCTGGGAGAGGTATTGCATTATAGACCATTGAGTTTTTAGCAGTTCATGGTGTTGGGGAGAGAAGGGATCAAGTATGGTTATCTCATGCATGTGGCTTTACAGATTGCTTGGCAAGTAATGAGGCTTTTATCTACTTTATACATCACATCTGGATGTGTATGTCTTATTATTTGAACCTGGCACAGTATAGTAGCACTCTCTTTTTATAATCATAAAAGCCCCACACAAAAGAAAAAAAACCCAACCAAGCAAAAAACAACAACAACAACAAAACACAAACCGCCACACACAAAACAGCAACCTTCTCTAGCTTTTCCTGTCATAGGGAATTTATGTAGCTAAATGGTGACTTCTTTTCACATAGCTTAGAGAAGATTTCTTGTACAACCGAAGGCTTTCATTCATTGTAACTGAGTGTAAGGAACAGCATCTTAGAACACTCTGGTAATAAATTTGGTATGTGAGTAGAATATGTTATCCCAATCTAGGTTGTTGCCTGAAGTCTCCAAGAACTATTTTTTAATAAAATAGTAATCATCTGCCCAACTCTTCCAAGCATTGAACCAAATGACAACATTGATTTAGCATGTCCCTTATCAGATGTACAGCAGCACTTGCCTACCCTCCTTCCTCACATAGGTGTTTCAAGTACCTGCACCTGGAAAAGCAGCACCAGCGCAATCTGAACCATATCCTGGGCACCACTAACATGGATATCAGACCGTCGGAAAGTAACCATGATTTTCTTGTCATTACAAGAATAAGAGCTCGGTCCTCTGCACTGGCAATCCTTTGCAATATAAATCTATGTTTTATCTCATGCACAGAAAAAAAAAACACATTACATCACTTGTCTTGGACTGAAAACAGCAAGAAATTGCCTTTATTACTCAGGATAGTAATACAGACAGGCACATATATCTTTATATAATCACATATATACGGCCATCACAAAGCAGAATGGACAAAGAACAATAGTGAATTGAAGCATTTCTCTGATTTTTTTTTGTAAACTTTGACTTCTATTTTATAATGAAATTAGGAGGTTTTGGTCATTATAATCTGGGGTTTTTTAGTTTTATTTCAGGTTATTCTTTATGGTTCACTTAATCAATTTGAGGCAGTTCTGCAGTGTGTTTGGGCAAATTAATAATATGATGATCCATTTGGAGAGATTTAAAATAGGTGTAACTACTAATTTGTGTATTCCAGAAATTAAATACATTTATTTTTTTGTTAACACATTTCAGATTTTGTGAAGCAGAGGCCAAATAATGTTGTACTCTGTGAGTGGAGACACTATGTCTCATTAGAGTAACAACATTGCCTTGCATTCATTATGAGTCTTTTCACTGACAGATCAGTGTATATTTATGCACTTGGTGCTGAGTGAAACTCAGTCATGTCGTGTAAAGTCAATAAATATTACTAGCTTATTTTTTACAGAAGGGATCTCAGAAAGAAGTAGAACTCAAGGTCAGAATAAATAGATGAGAGAAACAGAAATAATTACCAGCATTCTTGACTCTTCTGGATCATGTTACCCTACAGTTACATGTAGATATCTGTCTGTTAGGCTGTGTAAGAAATACACCATTTCATTCATACGACTTTTTAGTATCAAAGAAGAAATCTGTAATTCTGGTAAAGAGAAATATTTTTAAACCCACATGTAGTTTGTGCTGTCAAATTTTCTGAATTTATACAAAGCAGTTAAATACTGCTTCTCTTACAGCCTACCATAATGTGCTGATTTAGGATCACTATCACTGTTAATGCTTGCTGTTCAGATAAATTGGTTGTGGCACAAATAACTGGAAAACATTTGAAGGAAGTATCATTCTGTATTAAAATATATAATTATCAGTGGTATAAACAAGCTTTCACTCCTTAGGTGTGCACTTAGCACTTGCTGAACTCCCAAAGCCTTCCCCAAGCATATGGCAGGTTTGGAAGCTGGGATGAATACTTTGGAGTAGAGACATCTTCAACAGTTGTGAAGTTCTAGGGAGAAATGTAGCAGGAAGCTTCCCAGGATAGTTACAGAGCCATCATTAAAAGTAAATCTGACAGGCTTCTATTAAAGATTAAGACTGTAGAGATCATCCAGTTCTGTGTGTCTGTATGGAAAGAAAACCAGATAAAAACATATAGCACTTTCTCTGAAACCAACAAATGCTGAAAGAATGACATAACATTCAACTTTCAAATGCTCTTGATTTAAATTAATGATTTAAATTGAAAGAGTTATTGAAAGATCACTTTGCCATGACATGGAAGCCAGGGAGAGCAGTGAGCAGCAAGTAAAATGTAGCTAGAATGGTATGAGCCAGAGGCATCAATAAGAATCCATTCATCTCAGGCACAACATTAAGGAAGTGAAATGTATCAGAAATTAATGTAGTCAAGCTAGGCAAGAAGAATTAGAGACTTTGAGGTAATGGTATAATGTTCTCGTAAAAAACAAATTTAGATGAGGAGAGAGAGCAATTAGAGTGAACAGGATGCTGGGGTCAGTGTTTTTAAAGCACAGTAGCAAGTAAGTGTCACAGAATTTCAGATAAGATTATGTCTTATATTACTCAATACATTTGTGCTTAGTGAATTGGATCCATGTGTTCCCCAAAAAGTCATCACAATAGCATACAGGAGAAAGCTGACCGTTGTAGATGACTACTAGAAAATTCTTACCATAGACAAAAATATTTATAAGAGATGGAGACACGTCTGGCCAGCAAGTACCAGCCCTTCAAAACCCCCTTTCCTGTACAAAAGGGGAATAATGCATATTATCGTCCTTTTCCTGTAACTGCAAAGTGACTGTTGAGCAACATGTAGGGTTTCCATTACAGTCACTTCATGATAGATGCTTGCTATTAACAGGATTTTCATTGCTACCATTTTCGATTTTTTTTTTCCTGACTTGTTAGTAATTATAACTATCAGTATATAAATTAGTATCTATATATCAGTTCAAACATTAGACCAGCATTTGTATTTGATGTCCTTTTATGTCTGGGGTTTTCTGTTTGTTTTGTATTCTTTGTTTCATATGTCCAGGAAGCAGGCAGTACTCTGTCTGGTATAAGTCCCATATGGTTTTCTCTATAAGATGAAGTATGGAGGTGAAAATATAAAATCAGAGCAGCGATACTCAGGTGTGGAAGTAGAGAGTAGTTCTAGATAAAAAAGTATTGCTTCGAACTGCCGTTGTGAAAAGCAGAGGAAGCTGGTGACTGGCCTGCTGAACCAGCTATTTTACCTAATTTATTTCTGGTGGCCTTATTAGAGTGGAATTTTCTCTCCTGATATTAGCATCAGCTGTTACTTCTGGTATTGGACTGACCCCTCAGTCACTGCTGGTCTCACCAGGAGTTCAAGAAAGCTGACAGAGCTCTGTGAAGCTGACAGAGGCTTTCCAAGGGTGGAGGAAAATTGTTCAGCTGCTTTCCAGCATACAGTGCACTGTGCCATGGCTGTGAAAGAAAACCTCTTTAAGCATTAAAGCAATGACAGTAAAAAATATACCAAATCTCATTCTTTGAAGACATTGGTTGTGCAAATACATATTTTGTATCAGAGGAGATATAAAAGAGTTTTTCACATTTCTCTGTGAATATGTAAATACTATTTTTTTGTATCATGTTTTAGAGGAGCAGACATTTGTATAATATCCCAGTCAATGCAACTGGAGCTTTTGGTGCTTGGGGTTTGGTTTTGTTTTCCTTTGTTTTTCTTTTTTTTTATTTGTAAGTTCTCATGTGTGAGTCTAAGGCAGTTGCCACAGCATTAAGGGCTGTACTTGTAGTTCTGTCTCACCCTCCTGAGAGCAGTGAACGTACAGTACCACTTCTGCATGCCCTAGAGTTGACTGTAACCTCTTATTGATCAGCTGATTGAAGATAAATAGCAGAGATGCTGGTACTGCAGTTTACATCATTAACATGGTCAGTAAAGCATGAATTGTTCAATAAGGCGTTTATCTTTTTTCATTTTACACTGTTCTTTTATCATTTTTATTATAGAGAGCAAATTTTCAGACATTAGCCAGCCAGGTGAACTTTAAAGTGCACATGTGTGCATGTGTAGTAGCTGTCAGAACTAAGTGAAATCTAATGGTTTAAAAATATTTAATACATGTTTTTCACATGAAGGAGTAAAGTTCAATGATCATTTTTCTTACTATGTTTCTTTTCCAGTTTCCTTTTGCCTCATACTTAATGGATGCCATACTGGAAAAATTAAATGAGAAGAAGAAACTGGTAGAAGAGTACACTTCTCTCATGAAGCACACTGTATAATGTCACTAAGACCTGTCTTTGCAAAGTGTGACTAAAATATGTGTTCTGTTTCCTCAAGTCTTTCCTCTTCACAGAAAGAACTGTCAATATGCATATTCAATACATAAGTAGAAACTGTGAACTAATTAATTGTTGAATGAGAGGAATTAATTACATTCCTATTTAGAAAGAAGTGTGGTGGTTGATTCCTGAAGACAATTGCTGCAAATCAATGCAAATTTAAAAATTATTTTCCTTTAAATGCATTAGCAGTGAGCACCAGTGTAGGTTTTGTAGAGAGAGGATGTTTTTGATACAACCAATATGCATCTGTGCAATTCAGCAAATACAAAAAGCAGCTAAGTAACTCCTGGTTGTACTACTGAGAACAGTAGGAGTAGGATTTATGAAGGAACTGGGAATATAATTGATATTTTGAATACCTAATTTCTTTTAGTTACTTGGTAAATCCCAGCTTTATGATAGATGCTACCTAAAACTGTATGTTTGCTTTATGTTGAAAAAAATGAGAAAATGTTGTAGAAAAAATGTATTTAATGTAGAGTAATATTCCTGGGAAAAGCTGTATTTTCTTCTACGTTAGAGTGTATTGTGTACAATGTATTTAATTGTATTTTAAAAATTCAAGAAAATAAAATAATTTCTAGTGTGGGTTTTTTTCATTAGTAGTCCCAGTCCTCTCTGAGCTAACACCAAGCTGCAAGCCCTCACTTTTCATGGGAAAATGGTATAGAGTTTTCATCAGTTGTCTTCTTCACATCTTTGACCTTAAGAGTGTGTATTCCTCTGGACCAATCCACATGAAAAAAAAACCAAAAGACCCAGGTTTCTGAATTCATGTGGTAATAACATTTAGCTGACATATATGGCTCTTCATCTATGGATATCAAGTTGTTTTACAACAGATACCATTATCGTTGTTCATACTGAGTGAGGAACCAGAAGATCTCTTTGGCCTAAGATCACTCAACAGTTGACAGAAACAGAAAGGTTTTCTGCTCGTCAGTCCAGTACTTTTCTTAGGATGTCAACATGCTTATTTTTGGTTTATGGAGTACATTATTTGGTGTCTCTAAGAAAGGAATGAGGAAGGGAAGACATCACAAAACTTCTACTCAGTTACATCTGGTGACAGCAGGGGCTTGAGAGAATTTTTATTGGAATTACTGAAAATCATGCAAACATATTCCACCTACACCTCTAAATTAAGATTTGAAACTAGCCCTATACATAAAGAAGAAACACATCTTTAGAAGTTGTCAGCCACCACCTTTTCCAAAGCAAGAAATAAGGGGCATCATATGGAACTATCAGGTGACATTTTCAAAGCAAGCACAAGGAAGCCACTCCCGTGCAGTGGGAACAGAGCTGTGGAACTATTTGCCTCAGAGTTTTACTGAAGCTAAAAATGTACATTGTCTCTAATGCCAATAAAATTGTGCTAGTAAGTTTTATAGATGATAAATCCATCAAAATACATGGAAACTGTGCTCATATGATTTCCAGCAATTCCAGCAAAATGTATTTGAAGATAATTTCAACATAACTTCTGTTGCTGGGCAATGGGAACAAAAGCTCTGTGAAGATTAGCCACTTTGTCTTCATTTCCGTGCTCTGCAAGACCTGCTGGTGCAAATCTGATTCGGTGCTGATCTTAGTGCTTGCTGATCTCTTTTGCCTTAGTGAAAGAGCAGGGAACATCGGCTAATTCATGTGGAAAACAAAGAACTTTTGGGGATGGTTTCCCAGACTAGTACCTTTTTCCCATAGCTTAAACATCTTGCTTTACTGGCCCTGTGCATTTCTCTATCTCCTGGGCACCTGGGTATGGGGAAAGCTCTCTTCTTGACCAAACAGTAAACAAGAGCAGTGAATGCTGCAGAACCAAATTATTATCTGCTTCAACTGAAGAGAGAGAGTGTGCAAAACGAGATCCTTAAACCCAGACGGGGCTAGAATTGTCGCAGTTTTTTCAAGTATTGGAAAATACAGCAAATGTTATTTATTTGCAGCTGTTTCCCTTGTGCATCACGTCACAAGAGACACAAAAATGCTCTACAAAAAAAGTGTAGGCCTTAAGGATGGGATTCATTTTCTCCTTCTTTTGAAAATTATCAGGGCCAAGAAGTCTGATACACTTACTCAGCCAAAACATCGTATTTGGGCTCTACCAAAACAAGTTCTGCAGGATGTAGCTCAGTACAGATGCATCTTCACCCAAGTCTTCTGCACTTGTCCGCCACTGCTCTGATGAGACTTTAGCTCCTTCACGTAACTGTTCACTTGTTAAGGAGTGAACCTGAAGAGCTGCTGCCAGGGTTTGTGCTCTGCCCAAGAGGCAGATGAGGAAGGCAGCGAGTCGCTGATGGCAGCAGCACAGCGCCTTGATCAAGTGAGCAGCAAGCTGGCTACGTGGGGACTGCACAGACCCTTCCCACAAAGGAAAAAACTTCCTCACTCCGTCCTGCAAAAGGCCTCTAGAAAAGATCACTTAAAGGTCTTTTGACTTATCCTGTTGTCACAGGCAACAAAACGGCTTCATGTAATAAAAAATAAATTTATTGGCAATTAACAAGATTTTAATTACTGTTTCTGGTATTGAGAAGGCAAACAAATAAAAAAGTGCTCAGGGCAGTTCCAGAGCTGGTCCCACACGGGTCGCCTGCCAGCTGCACCCCGTGCCCTCATAAATGGGTGCTTTGTCCCTCCTGCCTGTGCGTCAACCTGGAAGCCTTACCACTAGGCAAACTTTAAGGAAAGGTCTCAAGTTTGTGCCTGGGAAGAACATGGTTAAGTACTTGATATAAATGTTGGGGGGGAAAAAGATTAGAAAAATCTGCAGTTTCTGTGTTATTTTAGCTACCAAACAGCTACATCAGGATTTTGAGTGGGGTGGCAGTCTTCAGCCTGCTCTAAGCAAACAGTCCATGGAGAGCTGCTCTGGAGACCTGCCTCCTTGCTTTGTTTGTAAGTCTTAATGTGTGCTAGCTAATATAGCAGCATAGTAAAATAAATCCTCATAATAAATCATAGCTGCTATAGTGTTGCTTTTCGAGTTTCTGAACTTAGAAATAGAAAATATAGTCCATTTCTATCATTTGTGCTGTTCTGCACAGAGAAGCTGGTGCACACAAGGCTTCTGAGCCAGCAAAAATGCAAAATGAATGGTTGCCGGATCTGCTTCTTCAGTCCCTCAAGCAGCATGTTTCTGTCTGGTGCTTTCTCTCTAATGCAGATGTGTAGAAAGAGCAAGAAGAAATCTCTCACTATGTTTTATTTGCTACACCAAGTTGTTCCTTCTGATGCAGAGAGGATTAACCTAAATGGTGTATTTTAAGAAACGGTTTTAAAACCCTACCCCCAGCTCTAATACCTTGCTACTTTGGCCCCTCTGAAATGTAAAAAGAGAACATTTTGAAAACAGAAGCATGCAGACTAAGGGATTCAGGTCGGTTTGGTGTTTCTTCTGTGGCATTCATCACTTTGTTGGGTCAGTGGTGTGTCTTTTGTCTTATAAATCAGCTTCCAGCCTCCAAGAACACCAAGCTGGAGAGCAGGGCTCAGGTTATAATTCACTGTCTCAGTTGTGCGGTTACAATTCTGGATCAGCCTCTTTGGGTCTAGACTCATCCTAGAGCCTGGGAGCTCAGTGTGTCCCTTGCTGTGACTCAGGGGTGCCTTCTCTATGGGAAAGACGAGGTCTGGACATTGGTGAAATGGCTCGAGCTCTGGCCTTTGACCTTCAACTCCTGCCTATAGACAATGCCACAGCACCCATAATAAGAAAACATAGGTGGCTCTAGCAAACCAGTGCAGGTAGCAGTCATGATCCCACTCTTTAAAGACCATGAAATATCAGTCATCATCTACTTATGAAATTCAAGAGTAAGTAACCTTATCTGTTCCTCTTTGTACATTGTACTGAACAGGGTATTTTGAGTCACCAAGCAAGATTTTTCCAGAGGAAGAATACACACGCTGTCAGGTTCATCCCTATAAAAGCCTCTGAAGTGACTGGTCCGGGGTTGGAGGAGGGTGGTTATCACTTGGGATAAAAACACTGTCTGCTGAGTACCTCATTACTATCCTAAAATTATCAGGCCTACTCTGGCAAAGATTTTCTTCCTTCCTGTATTTTGAATCATGTTAGGTACAGTTTCTTGTATTTTTGAAGGAGTTTTTTAGTACAGTTTTTTTAGGGTGAAAATGGAACTTAAGTACCCCAATGAGAAAAAGGAAAAAACCCAAATCCATGCGTTAGATTTTATGATGAAGAGGAAGAAATAAAACAACTGTCACTACTTCCCAGGTGCTCCTAATATTATAACACCACTAGTCTTTCTGCAAACTTTGCTGGAAAGGTTGCCAAGTACCTTTCAAGATGTTTCTTAATGTTTTAAAGGTTTTTCACTGAACTTGTATAATTTTATATAAACAAATGAATATGGAAGTATCAGCATTTTTCAGTGAAAAAAATTTCCATCTAGTCTGAGGTATTTTTGTAAGGAGAATAAAAAGGCTGATTTTATGAAGAAAACAATTTTTTACCTTTCTCTGTCACGAATGTTGATCTGTTTCTAAAATGAACACATTTGGGTTTACTGCTTATTTAATCTTTGCTCCGCCAGTGAAGGAGAACTTCTAAACCAATCTTTCTTACTGTAAAAGGATTATAAATACTTATTTTGATTGGGTTTATGAACATTTAAACAATGCCTTTGCACTGGAAACAGGTTCAGATTACACATACATGTTACAAATTTATTGAAGAATGGATTCTGTTTTGAGGGTAAGTATCAGCTGACACTTTCAAGATGATATTGCCAACAAAGTTAAACATAAAAGATATTAAAGGCAGTGCTGTTTTGACCAAACTACACGTACAAACGTCCAGAAATGTCACTTAATCTGTTTTTCTTTTATTAAGATAGTCATTCTGTACCTTGGTGCTTCCTGATACGGTCTGTAGATGGCAAACTTTAACAAAAAATGGGTTCAGTGCTGACTTCTGACACAGCGTGGCCGGGATACTTGATTCCTCCTGGCTGTGAAGCACCGTGTCCAACAGAGCTGTCACTCAGGCAGCAATCGCTGGTGTCTTAACATGTGAAATATACTGACTATTTACAGTCATTATGTAAAGTGTCACAGGGCGAGTCTCTAATATATAACAGCTTTTATATATATGTATATATACATGTATATTACACACACACACACGTTTGGGGGGGAGTATATGCACACATGCATATGTGTATATTCATATATAAATATGAAATCTTCATAGTTGTTTAAATGTTCTAAGCCTTTCAAAAATCTTCATTATGTACTCTAAAATGTCAAAATTATAGTCAGAGCATCTGTCAATAGTGACTTCTATATGTTTCTGTAGTGCCATATGTTTAACCCACACAAATCCTAACTTACCTTGACAGGAATTGAAGATGTGAGTCTTCCAAATGTAGATTTCTTGTTACAAATGAGATCCATTTGCTTCTGTTCTGAGGATTCTTCATTGGAGAAGGCACTGTGTGTGTGTGTGCCTCCCCATGTTCCTCAGCTCTTCCTCATTATCTGAATAATCCAGCTATCTTCCAGGGTGCAATTTTTAAGGCTAGGTATTATTTACATTGAATGAGACACTGTCTGGTAAGTGTAATTATATGATATAATGTAATGGTCACAATAAATAGGAATTCAGGGAGAAATGGGAAACTTTTCAAAGTGTTCATGTAGCCATCATGCAGTGTCTCACTCTTTGTATCCTTGGAAAAGAATAAACTTGTCTACACCATTATTTTTACTGTGTAGTATCTTGAAGGGAGATATATTACATTCAGTAGAATAATATTTCAGAATATTATTCTACGTCTACAAGACCTTGAATCCATTCCATTTACTTCCATGCTTTTTTTTTTTTTCATTATCCACTATTCTTATATATGAGGGTTTGAGATTTCGCAATTGAAGAATTCCCAGGGTATAATTATTTGAAATTTCCTGTGGTATAAATGATTGAGAGGTCTGAGAATGCTCCCTTACTTCTGCTGCAATCACATATTTAGAAATCAATTCAGTTCTATTGCTAGCTGTGTTAAATTTTTGTTGTTAGCTTCAGGAAGGCAGACAGGCTATGGAGTCAGGAATGTCTGTATTTTAATTGTGGCTGTCATTTCTTTAGCTGGGTTAATTGCCTTTTCTGTTTCACCTCTACAATCAAATTAATATTTAGCTAGCCTCTAAGCTGAAGATGAGAACATGGAAAAAGGGAGATAATTTCAATAGTTGTGTGCTATTGTACACTGTTTATTCATCACCATTGGATTGCTTCGTATGACTAAAATTGGATATGAAACTACTATGTGAAAGGAATATATCTCCAAACAGGTCCAGAGCAAGATAAGCAAGGACTGTAGCTTGTTGAGGATATTGGCTCAATATCCTGAGTTTTTTAGGCCAACAGCCTTTCTGAGATGAGTGGATTAGTATTTGCATCTTGCTCAGCTACATAAAAGTTCAGCTTTCTGTGAAGGACATTTTAGAGCACAGTTAAATGGCTGAGGAAATGTTAGGCTCACACCTTTGTGAAAGAATGAGTTTACCAGGCTAACAGCCTATTCTGATATCATATCAGATGATACAGAGAAGAGGTTCAAGTGACTACAACCTGTTGAACCTATTGCAGAGCACAGATTTGACATCTTTCTGGAGAATGATAACTCCTTTGGTAAAGGAATAGCTCATCATTATCTGTAATTCAGCTGATCCTAGATTTTGAAGGATGTTCTTTCATGTTTTTTTGTTGTTGAACAAAACAGAACTTGCAGCATAAAATGTTACAATTTGTATTTTAATAGGTATTCAACCTGGGCCGAAGAACTGATGTGATGGAGAATCCAGTCCAGTAGCCCTGCAATCAGTAACTCTCTCACCACTCAAGGTTTCCCATTGAAATTGTCTAAATTCAGTTTCAAAGCCTGGCATTTATGACTATCAAAAACTCCCCCTGTGCAGGTAATAAAGGCTGTGAGTTAGGCAGAACTTTAATTATAAGTCATGGTGAGCATGTCTGGGGAGAGGCATGAGTGGACCACAAGCAATGTAATGCATCTTTGCTACATCTTTACACATTGCTCATTCTGCAGAAAAACTGTTTAAAATATGTGCCAAGTAATGGTCTCACTATGTGATTATTATTCAAAATGTAGTGTTATTTCCCTGTTCTATTTGTTCTTTTTCTAGTTGTACATGTAAGGATCACATTTACCCTCAGCTACAACTTTGCATTAGGAGCTCATGTTTAACTGGTTATTTCAAGGGATTAACCCTCATAATGTAGGTATGGTCAAGGTCTTTCTTCTGTTTATGATCACACCTCAGAATTACCAGAGCCAGAGCTCTACCTGTAGCTTATCTATGTGAAAATCAGGGTTTACAGATGCCAATTGAAAATGCAGTGACCTTTACTGTAAAAATAATGATTTTGTCTACAGTGTACCTTTTACAAATGTAGATGGAAGAATAATATTGACCTTATAGAAAAGCTAGGATTAATGGTTAGTTAAATGCTTATTTATGTAACTTACTATGTCTATTAAATTTGAGATGTTCATATAGTAAAGCTGCTGATTCTGCAATTTTTATTCAAAATCAGACTTTTTAACTTCTGAAGAAAAATAATACATTAAAAATGAAAACTGCTTATAGTAGTGGAATATCATATACATAAGAAATGCATAGAAAATGTTTTGGGAGTGCATTGCTGTCTTCTCCTTACAGTCCACCCTCGAGCAGCTGGCTCAAGACAGGAATTTCTCTTTTCAATTTCTTTTATTGTTGTGCATGGTTTCCCAGAACTAAAAAGGAAGTGAGTCTACTGGCTTGCACAAGTGCGACATGAGCTAGCCCCAGGGATCTGTGATCTGTTTCAGATAGAACAGACCAGCTTAATGGCCTGAAAACCCCCACATGCTGTGAGCTAGGGCACCATTTCATTGACTTCCTTGCGCCCTGCCAGGCCTGAAATGGAGGCCATGTGCAGACGCCAGTCTCCTCCAGAATCGGGTCACAGACGTTGTGAGACGGTTCTCATAACACATGCCAGAGAGCTGGGAGAGCAGGGTATTGACAGCCACCAGTTGAGTGACAGGCCTGCAACCTTCAGGCAAAGTGAAGTGATGACTCATGTCCAACATCAGCCCAGGAAAACCAAAAAACAGTCCAGCAGCAGCAAGGAAAACGACTGGAGGTAGGCACTCCTACAGCATAGCGTAGTGCAGGACTGGTGTCCAAACCTGAGCTCAGCTTGGCTCCTAAACTGAGGGGCTGGTGGTGCTGAGTGAAGATTCTCAGAAGAGCCTCATGGCGCTGACAGCACTTTTCGTTGCTTTTCCTGCAGAGTAGAGTTCACTTCCCACTTCAGTCCATGAGGCTCCCGTGTGTTGGTCCTCTCAGCTTTGTGTTGATTCCTTGATCTTTCTTGGCTCCTGCTCTCATCCTGACATGGCTTTTCACATCTTCACAGGTAAGAATAGAGGGCTGTGAAGTCAACAAATGTTCATATGCCACTAATCTAGTTGTTGTTGTCTTCATATATTGTTTTAGAAGTAATGTATACTGGATGGGAATGCCTGTGAAGTGTGAGCCTAAACTACCAAAGCTCATGAAAAAAAATCTAGTACATCAGTTCAGCACTGAATGATGATCATCACCTTTAAAAGACAGCAAAATGAAATGCCGTGGTCTTCTCCTCTGTCTGTCATTTAAAATAAGAAAATAACCAGTTGTTTGTTTGGGTTTTTTTTAATATTCTGTTAATAAAATTCTCTCCTTCAGAGGAAGACATTAGTGGGGCTTCTTACAGAAGGAAGTGGTTACAGAATAGATTCTCAGTACTTTAAGATTGAAACAACCATGACCTCCCCTCCAAACAATGAATGGAGAGCATGTTGTTTGCAATTTATTTGAACCGACACTAAAACAAATACGATTCAAATGATCTTTTTCAGGACATAGAATTATTCAGATCAGTGTGATCCTCTTCCTTTTCTATGTTTAGCATTTGAAATTCGGTAAAATTGAATTAAAAATAGACTGTTTCTAAATTATTTTAAAATATTAAGTGGGTGGGTATTGGACACGTACTCTAAGCTTGGAGAAGTAAATCCGGAACGGAAGTATTAAAGAAGCAGAGATTGCTTGTTTTAGGTAAATGACCTTGTCTCTAACACTGGATGGCACTGAAGTACACACTATGAAGACAAGTAGGGTACAGGAAGTGCCTAAGTTCCATCGCAAGGCTTCTTTTTGCATGGAATTAACTGGATAAGGGTTTTTCCTGGTATTAACATCCCCCAAAATAGCATCTGTATTTAAGGTGCTATGTAAAGAGGATTTGTAAATCATTTGTGAGGTCTGAATCAGAAATAATCCTGGCATTGTGACAGAAATTCAGCAGACACTTGGAATGGTGATGATTTAATAATTTAGACTGAGACTTCAAGGCAGAGTACAAACTCATACGAAGCAGACTAATCTTCTGCGTGGTTTTGCATGACCATGACTTACCTACTGAGTGACATATACCAGTTTGTTGAGAGTTGAATACATGCTCTCTGATGAAGCGAGAAATTTCAGTTTTCAGCAATATGAGGGGTTTGCAGTGGTGCAACTCAGATGAGGAGGGGAACCAAGCATGTGCTGAACTGTAAGTACACTAAAATTCCCCTGGATATTGAGTAACTTCCTGAATCGTTGTTGACCGTTGTGAGAAGAATGAAGAACGAAGATGCAATGCAAGTACCAGATGAGTGGCAATGCCTCCTCAAATCTGCACCTACTGTGTATTCCATAGAAGGCAAGTCTCAAAACAATCCATTTGGGGCTGATTTTGAAGAAGTTGTCTTGCCTGTATTTTAAGTTCTGCATTTTTGTTACACAGCTCTCTTGGATCTTAACATCTGTTGCAGATGAGTGATTTAGAGTCCTGCTTGCTGCAGAGAAATGTTTAGGTGACTTAAAGAAAGGTGTGACTTAATAACATGTCTTGTGTTTAGCAGAGCAATGGAAGAGCAGGATCTTCCCATTCTGAACAAGTCTAAGACCTTGTCAAGTCACTTGTTTGCTATGACACGGGGGCTCTTTGCAGGAGGTGGTCTGATTCCTTCATATGACTTTCCCCTTTTTTTAAAAAATTTTGTAAATTGTAATAGGGGGTATATGTTTTTATTTATTTATTGTTATTTTCCGAACCATAATGATTCGTTACCATTTATTTATATTTTTGTCCTTGGATATGTGCTGTTAAGTTTGATCCTTGCACTAACTTGAAACATGATGCTGTATTTAGCCAAAGATAAGTAAAGTATCATAGATGGATCAGTTCATTAAATAAAATCCAACGTTTTCCTTGACCAGTAAACATAGCCTAGTAATAATTTTAATATTGTAATTTTTAGCACAATCATTATTTGAATGAAGTCTCCCAGCTTCCTATATATGCAAACTCTAGTCTTCAACATCTTTCCAGTTGCCTCCAAAACAGCTTCTGAACTGGAGAATGTTCTGTGTTGCAGGTGTAAGCTAATCAAAGCTTAATACTGACACCCTCAATCTAAGAAACATTTTTGCTGACAAACTATTGAGATCAGTAAGTTTTCATCTACAGAGCTGGATGATGGAAACTGGCACATGGTGGCAGCACCTGGAACCAGATTAGCATCAGCATCTGGCTGGTAATTGATATTTAAACTCAATGATAAAAGCCAACACATGGATACAACTTATCTAGTATGATTTATGTCTTACATCTGAGGAACACTTCACAACCAAGGAATTGAAAACTGGGGACAAGATTACTGTGTCTATCCAGAGATACGGGATGAATCAGTCATAGTCCAAGTCAGGTATTAAATACAGAACCACGCAGATCACAGATCACAATTAGACATGATAGCCTGCGGAGTTCATGTTTCTTTTAGCTGAAATGGGCACCCACACTGTTTTTGCTACATTTTACTTCTCCTGTCATGTGCTTCGCTGCAGTGTCCCATGCTGGTCAGTTGTACTTCAGACACCTAAACTTAAATGACTAGTGATTCTGTTTTGAAGCTATGCTCAAAGAACTGGAAGCCTGTGCAGATACCATGACAAGGATGGGAAAACTGCAAGGAGATAACCTAAGAAGCACTTTTTAATAGCTGGATTATGTCACCTACAAACAAGTCCAGGAATAAAAGCACACTATTATAGAATAAGGTTTTTTAATATTTTAATCATTTAAAAATAGAGATGCAAAGCTGTTGCAATTCTAATATAACTTTTGCATTATCCAATAATAAAATCTGACATCAGTGACTCAGTCCTTCACTTCCTATTCCCTCCAAACTTTTAAGAAGATTTTGTGAGAGGGACAAACGGCGGCTATTCACTTTTAACTTCTATTCCTCTGAAACCTGCTGACTGAAAAAGAGTAGTGACTCATTGTTCTTGTCCATGGTTCTTTACTGCATAACATTTGTTGATAATGTGTGAAATGCTACACATATAAACCAAGAAGAACAGGCCTCTTGTTACGCTCTGTAGATTGGAGTCAGAAATCCTAAAATATTGTTAAAAATACAGTGACTTTCCAACAAGCAAATCAAGTGTCTCACCTTTTCATAAGTTGCTGATGTCTCCTAAGTAATCAATGACTTGGTTTAAAAGGAATTGTGGATGGATAGAAAAACAAACCTCCCTTCTTGTGAAATATTCAATGGCACTTACTTTACAGGGGTTACACACCAGTCTATCAACACAGAGAGAGGAAAATAAATCAATTTTAACACATCTATAGATGGTCCCACAAAATAATCCTAATCGATGCTCATGAAATTTTCAGTAGAGTTCAACCCTGAGTAGCAGTAAATTGCTTCTGACATTGCAGTGGTTTATATATCATTTTTGTTGGCTTAATGAAATACGCATGTGTACATTCTCCCTTTTCTGGCCTTGACTCTTCCTAA
This sequence comes from Streptopelia decaocto, assembly GCF_964273445.1. Classification (NCBI taxonomy): domain Eukaryota; kingdom Metazoa; phylum Chordata; class Aves; order Columbiformes; family Columbidae; genus Streptopelia; species Streptopelia decaocto. The sequence goes on along the minus strand of NC_138657.1, from coordinate 18,569,844 downwards.
TGAGCTTATCTTTTTGTAGCCTTCATTTGCCATAGCAGCCATCTTAATGCAAAGGGACAAATATAAACGATTTGATAATTGCTGTAAGTTAAACTTGGTATTAGCTGTATTTTAGTTATTAAATACTTTCTAGGCTTCATGCAATGGCCCACTCAAGCCACCTGTCCTAATTCTGCTTATGAAAAAAATATCAGGAGTCATTGATTAAAAAAAATCAATTCAGAGAATATTATCTGGCCATAATTATTCTGATCGGCTTATTAATTACTACTATTTATATAAAAATTTTTGTAACCCACCATAAAACCAAGAAGCCTATCAGGAAGAAGTGATAGTTTTTTAATGAAGAAGAAGAAGACTATGCTTTAGAGGTTGATTCCTAATCAAACTCAAGTCATGGGATAAATGATTGAGTTCACTCTGGGAATGGGATAACACTGAGATCTCTGAATTTAGGCAAGAAGTTATGACCAAAGAACAGCAATGTAGGATGCCTTGCTGGTTGGTTATACTCATGAATGAGGTTGATTAACACCATGGTTTTGATGCAACTGGTAGCAGAAGTGCACAGAACAGAATTAATTTATTTAAATTCTGATGGGATTGCTAGGCCAGGATAAGCTCATCACTCTGAATCTCATTCAACTCCTCTACCACACCTTCTGCTCTCTGTTTTTGCCTCTAGTGTCTGATGTGTAAGCACCACAATTGTCCAGCCTTACGAAGAACTCATCTAAGCATGTGGCTGATGTCACCTTTGTACAGTGAATGTACATGCCTGATATTTGTAAACTTCTGAATTTTGTTTCTTGGTGCTTTTTCTTGTATATTAAGAACTGACTTTCTCTACTTTTTCTTACTGTATGCAACTTTTACCCACCTAACCTTTCATATTTATTTTGGCTGGAATAGAAATAATATTACTTCATAGCAGCTTGTATGATGTTGTGTTTTAAATTTGTGACTAAAACAGTGTAGATAACACACCAACATTTTAGCTATTGCTGAGTTGTGCTGGCATAGCATTGAAGCCTTCTCTGTTTCTCAAGCTGTCCCCCTAGCAAGCTGGCTTGGAGTGCACAGAATCTGGAAGGGGACACAGTCATGACAGTTGACCCCAAAGGGATTTCCCATACTATCAAGCCCAGAGAAATAAAACAAAACAAACAAAACCGAAACTGGAGTAAAGAAGGAGGAAGAGTAGATGTTTAGAGGTATGGTATTTGTCTTCAAAAGTGACCGTTATCCATGATGGAGCCTGGCTTTTCTGGGAATGGCCAAACACCTGCCTGCTGATGAGAAGTGGTGAATTAATTCCTTATTTTGCTCTGCTTGTGTGTTCTGCTTTTGAGCTCTGCTTTTGCTTTACCTATTAAACTGTCTTTATTTCAAAATACGAGTGTGTGCACTTTTATCCATATGGTTCTCTCCCCCATCCCACTGCAGGGGCAATGAATGAGTGGCTGCGTGGAGCACAGATCCCCACTGGGGATAAACTGTAACACCTGTCTTCCTCAGATATTTTTCTTGTAGTACTGGACGCTCAGTTACAGAGTCTTGTGACCTCTTACTTAGTTTCATTACAGACACTGATTTCCTGTTCCTAACAAAGTCTTATTGTTCTGTCAGGAATTCATTGTGTTCTCTGCTCCACGCCCGAACCTAGTGACGTCTCCAAGCTTCTTGTTCCAGGATCTGCTCCTAATCCACTCTCTCAGTTGGTGTTCAGTCCTCCAAAATTATATGACCTTTTTTTTTTTTCTTGTGTGCGTGTGTGTGGTTATCCACATGCTCTCTTTTCACTTCATTTAAAATAGAGGTATTTTCTTACATTTCACTTTTATATGCAGTGCCATTCTCCCTGGTTTCATAGAGTTCAGTTGCCATTGCCCAGCTTAAGTAAAAGACATTTAATTTATCATGTACTTCAAAAACAACTACTGTCTTCTGCTTGCAAAGTAAACTTCTGTTTAAAACTTCTCCAATACCCATCTCTACAGACCCATGTCTGTACTCATCCATACAACTCTGAGATACAGTGGGGCTTTTAACTACGGCATCTTCCCATTAGGATTTCTTTCCTTTCTAAGTGGTGACAAGCCATTTCTCGGGTTGTGGTTCTACAGTTACCTTAAACCAACAGAAATTCTGTCTGCCATTAAAAGTGATGATCTCTCCATCACTCCTTGCTTTGGCTGCATGTCTTGCTACTGCCTTTGGCTAGTCCTAGCAGCTATGTAGGTAAATGCAAACTGAACCTTTTTTGTTTCCTTTGGTTATGAAGAGAAGCTGCTAAATTAATGTATACTGTGATTAAGTTACAAAAGGCATACCAATAGTTAACCAGTTGACATGATAAATGCTTTCTCACCCACTGAAAAACTAGGGGATATTTTTCAAGTTTTAGATCCTTCTGCATGACCAGAGGGAGACAGAAGATTAAGTAATGCATTGTTTAGAAGCAGAGTGCTTAGCTTATATTTGACTAGTAATTAATAGATGTATTGTAAGAAACTCATCAATCGTAACTAACTTCATACTAACCTTCTGATTATGCAATTATTTCTTAGTATAGATGTATTGTTTGCTTCAAATTTGCAATAATTGTATAATTACAAGCAACGCAAGAGCCTCCAGTCATTGGAGCACTTACGGAGGATTCCCCAGTGCCTGTTCCCCAGCTCTGTTAATAAAGAGTGCCTGTTTAACAGTATAATTGACTCTGCTGTTAAGTTTATTTCTTTGTTTCAGTTACTTTTCAGCTGTGTTACTGTACTGACTCAACTTACTGTAAAGATGCAGAAATTCAGCTCGTCACAACATGGAGTAGGAAGAAGGGTAGAAAAAAACCACAAAGTTGGGGGAGAGCAAGATGTGACAGGGACTTTATCCTCATAACTTAATCTTCCTGCAAGACATCTACTTACTTTGTGTTCACCTCCAACAGCCTTTGTATAACAAGGCGCTGTGTCCAGACCCAGATGTAATACTGAGCTTCTAAATTTAGGTTCTCTTATGTGGCAAGAATGAAGATATGGGTGAGATTCTTTTGGCATTAGATGTAAGATCCCCTTTGATTTAAACAGAATATATGTTTCACTTTTGGGAACACAGAATTCAAAGTAGTCCTTATTAGCTGCTGTGTGCTAAACATATCTTTCATTGTGTTTTAGCACGCTTAGAGTGCTAAGGCTGGTGAAGATCCCAAAAGCAGAATTGATTGGAACCTGTAGAAAACCACATAGTTTTTATACACTACGGATAAAGTAGTATGCACAAACAAAATAGTCCCACAGTTAAAACACTGAGCTTTATGAACATAGCACTCAGTTTTACCTTTTGGTGTACAGATCGTTTCAACTCTTAGTCTGACCTTGTGGAAATATCTACACTACAGATTTGGTAGATTATCTCACAACAATGTAATGGAAACCATTTAGTAACTGCACCACTTTTCATGTGCCTCCTGCAAATTTACCCTCCCGGAGAAATGCCCTGGAAGATCCTAAATATTGGCAGAAATATTCACAAATGAACAATTTAATCTTAAGTCAAATAGAAAAATTGTTTGCTCCAGAAAGCTTCAGATTAAATAGCACCAAAAGCCTAGCTTCAGTAAGAGTTAACAGCATTGTGGGCATTAACATAGTGAGTGCCCAGTCTCATTTCAAAAAAAAAACCAAACTGTTCTTGCAGCAATGTTCAAAACTACTTTGTGACACAGTCTCGAAATGTTTTACTCTACCATGGCAAATGAAAATTATTTGTGTCTGAAAAACTTTTCTTCCTTTCAGACCAGTTCTCAAAACACCCAAATAACAGCACATCTTTTTCTTTTTTTTTTCCTTGGAGGAGATAGCAGGGTGCCAGGGTCCGTACGAACAGTCACAGACCCCATTGTAAAGATCATGACACAGAGTGCAAGAGTGCCTTGAGGTTAGCTAGTGATGTTAAAATTGCTCTTAATTCAAACAAGGTATTTTAATTTGAAATCTAAACACTTTACAAAATTTGTAAAGTAGAAATCAAGGACAACAATGCTTCCTATTTCTATCTGAAAAGCGGAGTTGCTTATCCACTGATGACTAGATCCTAGTGGATTCAGAGTTTGCAAACTATTCTGTTGTGCTCAATTTTCTCTTTGGAGACCCCATTCAGAGTAAGATCACTGCACTAATCAAAGAGGAGACAGCTTTGGAAATCATCCTGTAATTCCTCTTCCCCTTTGGAAATGAGTCTGTCATTTTTGCACAGACAATATGTTAATTCTTGTATTTGCTGAATAATTTTGCAGTAATCAAAATCTCTCATTATTCTTGCCCTAATTTACTAAGTAATGCAATGCGTAAGTTTCCATCTGAAGGCTCTCCATATATTGACGTCTATATTTCAAATAAAAAAATATATCAGTAACCACCACCTAACAGAAGCATAAACACGGAAATCGGACTCATGGGTTAAATAAAACCAGATAAAACAGTCATCAGCTTCTTTAAGATGATAATGTATTTGGAGTCACTAATTCCCCAGCTTTATCTCGGAAGAAACCCATAAGACCAGGCCATTGTTTTTAAGCAAGTTTGAAGATTTGGACATCAATTTTTCTGGTTTCCTTTTTCTCCACCATGAGATAAAAATGGTATTGTCTCACCAGATGCAAGTAACTTCCTACCACATCCTTATGACAGAAGGGAAAGAAATTGAAAGATCAAAGGGCAAAGAAGGCATACAGACGCAGTGAAATCTAACATGTGAATCAGTCAGCAGAAGAGCTGTCAAGAGGTTCAAGAGGAACGAAGGCAAAAGTATAACATAGCATTTGAAAGATAAAATATGTAGGGAAAGAATGATTGTGAAATAACAAAAAGAAAAAGACAGTAAGAAAATATCTCGTTAAGTTATGAGGGTCAGGAGGAAACATACAAGGAGAGATAGCTTCCGTGGCTGTGAGTTTGTCAAAGACTGCTTTGAAAATTTGTGTGAAAGACTGCTCTTCGGATGATTAATGCAAGTCGTGTACCTTACCTGACATACTATGGTTCTTTAGCCTCTTTTTATAATGGTGTAACTGGAACTACCTAAACACATGAGAAAAGTAATGCTGAAAGCAATGTAATGGAGAGATTACACTTAATAGGAGTTGGAAAGATTTGGATTTCTGAAAGATATTGGATTTTCTCCCCAAAATAACAATTGTGGTTGGCCCTTTCCCACATACTGTGAATAACTTCAGAAAGCACTTTGGAAGTGATCTAAAATAAGAATCTGTTAAGACTTGTAAGAACAAAGCTGCAAAAACTTTAGCCTATTATTATTTGAGCACAGAATCACAATATACAGTTGAAAGAGTGCATTCCTCAATGGCAGTTATTTGCCACTTTTTTTGCTTACTAAGCAGACCCACTAATTGTGATGATAATGTGAGAGTTTAGTGCACTAATGACTGTTCACTGTTAATGCTAATTCACTGACCTTAAGCAGCTTGCCTGAAGATAGTTACAATTTGGCACTGCCTGAAGTCTTGGATGTTGAATGGGAAAGCAGTAAGTGTTTCCTTCAATAGTCCATTTCTGACTGTCAGCGTGGACTTTTGGCATGCCATCAACATCTGCAAGATGCTGAGCTATTTTATCTTGCAAGTACTAATGTTGCCAGAGTATTTAAAATTACATTAGTAAGAATGGTCTGATGATGGTATCATGCTACGTGACCCATGATCCAATGTCAGTTTCCAACTTTAAAGCCTTATTGTAGAGGCAAGTGCAGGGTACTCTGAGCAGTTCTAGCGACTCTAATGGGTTCTGAAAGACCAAACAACAGATGGAAAGGAGTATGTAAAACATTTCTCTTCAGAGCAGGCCTAAGGCAAGTCACTGTTCTTCAGAAGAAGGAACTACAGAAGTTTTTAATGCTTGGATTAGTTTATTGCAGAATCTGTTTTGTTTTGTTTTTAATGAATTAACTTCAAGAACTCAAATGCAATACTGGGGGAAGACAACAATTCTTCACTGTTTCTGTCTCCTTTACCGCAAGCCTGCCTTTCTCACCAGGCTTAAAATTCAGTTTGCAAAGGAAACTGTACACAAAATTAGGGATTATTAAAATAGGTTTTCCTTTAAAATGGACATTTAAGCAGCATAGACCAAGTGACAGAAGTAGAGTTCAGAGCAGAATGTTGATACTGTGTTTTACATAATGTGCTAAACAAGGACTGCACCCCCGAAAGTTTAAAACCCTCTTTTAGAAGGTTCCTCAAGTATGCTGAGACAGGTACTCCCTTTTATTAGATATCCAGACTGGAATACTTGGAAAAAAGAAGTCTTCTGCACAAAGTCATTGAGGCTCCTAAATGTACCAAAAACCTTCCTGATTTTCCCAACCATAACCTTAGTTCTAACAACCTACCTATAAAAAATGCTCTGTGTGCATTTCAACAAAATATCATAAATACTCAATTATATACATCTCACCTTCTGTTTACATACACAGTGTTTCTCTTTTATGGAAGTCTCACTGTGACTTCAGCAAACCATACCTTCATGTATTTAACTGGGAGGGGAGACACCATCCATTTTGTAACATGTTAGTCATATCTCTTTTTCCTTTAATTAATTCACTGCTCTCCCAAAGCATCATGACCCTGCAATCTCTCTTCCTCACCTAATACTCTCTTTAGAAAGTGAAACACTTTCCAGCAAAAAATATTATTTTAAAATGTGAAATATTTATAACAACATGGTTTTTATTGATTTTGAGGTATTGTTTTGCCAGTGTAGAAGAACCTCAGTGTAAATTGGTGCTATATGTAAATGACAAATTTACTAATCGGTAGTGAATGTGGCATCATTGGTGAAGAGCACAGAGATCTGTCGTACTGTGTACAAGCCCACAAATTAGGTTTCTTTCAAGCTATGCATAAAAGGCATGGTTAGAAAGAGGGGGTTTTGCTTCTGAAGGTATCTTTTTTTTGAGTTATTGATTTATTTCAAGAACTTTTCTTACCTCTTCAAACTTGGTATGAGACAGGAAATATAGATCACTTGTAAGTTAAAAAAAAATCAAACAAGAAGCTACAGTCTTCAAATGCTACAAATGCTAAATTAGACTGAAGGGCATCTGAAACAGCTGTAGACTAAGTAGACTAAAAAAAAAAAAAAAAAAAAGGAGGAGGAACTTTCAAGTTACAAGGATTCCCCAAATAGTACAAAATAGGCAATACAAGTTAAAAAGCTTCTTGTGTATTTCTCTAATTACAGCACTCAGTCTCTCCCTTTTCTCTTCCATCATTATGAGGCTTTAGAGTTATTTTTGTAATTACTTAAATAATCCCTACATAGTGGTTTGCAGAGTTTCTCTAGGGAAGGAATTGCATCCTGTGGGCTTATGAGGTAAGTTGTGAAACCATGTCTGAATTCTCTGTCTTGAGTGCCTAACATTGCCTGGTATGTGTCCACAACAGGTTTAATCATACAAACTTCAGTTAGCAGCAAGTGGAAACATCTCTGTTTACACCAGTACCATAATGAAAAATCTGTCTTCTGTGTATCTTTTGCACTTTTAACACAATAAACAAATGTACTTACTCCCCTCCTCCCACACTGTTTTCTCCTCTCTTCTGTCCTCAGAAATATTATTGCCACCTAATTTTAAGCATTTGCTTTTTAAAAAGTCTACATCGAAGCTGGTTGTCCAGCTGTCTTTTACAGTTCATTCAGAGAGCAGACATACCTGCAAGGCAATTCATGTCTCCTGAAAACAGACAGATAAATCAGGTAACTTATGCTCTAGAAGAAAATATCTCTCTTTGTTAATTAAAAAAAAAAAAAGAGTCTGCAGAGATAGCTTAGATGTACCCTCAGGTGTGGCTGATATCCAGAGGAAGTGTTGCAAACCAAAGGGATCTTGACAGGCATGAGGGGTGTGCCTGTGTGAACTTCATGAAGTTCAACAAGGTCTAGGGCAAGGGCCTGTGCATGGGCTGGGGTGATCCTAAACATGCATACAGGCTGGGTAGAGAACAGAGTGAGAGCAGCTTGGAGGAGAAGGGGTAATAGTTTTAAGAAAAAAGAGGGCAGATTTAGATTACCTATTAGGAAGAAATTCTTTACTGTGAGGGTGGTGAGACAGTGGAAGAAGTTGCCCAGAGAAGTTGTGGATGCCTCATCCGTGGAAGTGTTCAAGGTCAGGTTGGACGAGGTTTTGTGCAACCTGATCCAGTGGAAGGTGTCTCTGCCTGTAGCAGGTGAGTTGGAACTAGATGATCTTTAAGGTTCCTTCCGGCCCAAGCCATCTAATATACCATTTAATATCTTTGTCAATTATCTGGATGAGGGGATTGAGTGCACCCTCTGTAAGTCTGCAGAAGACACCAAATTGTGTAGGACTGTTGATTTGCTGGAGGGTAGGAAGCCCATACAGAGGGATCTGGATCGATGGGCTGAGACCAACTGTATGAGGTTCAACAAGGCCAAGTGCCGGGTCCTGCACTTGGGTCACAACAACCCCAGGCAGCACTACAGGCTCAGGGAAGAGTGGCTGCAAAGCTGCCTGGAGGAAAAGGACCTGGGAGTGTTGGTTTACAGCTGGCTGAACATGAGCCAGCAGTGTGCCCAGGTGCCCAAGAAGTCCAACAGCATCCTGTCTTGTATCAGAAATAGTGGGGCCAGCAGGACCAGGAAAGTGATCCCCTTGTGCTGGTAAGGGCCCGCCTCAAATCTTGTGTTCAGTTTTGGTCCCCTCACTAGAGGAAAGACATTGAGGTGCTGCAGAGAGTGCAGAGAAGGGCAATGAAGCTGGTGAGGGGTCTGGAGCACAAGTCTGATGAGGACTGACCAAGGGAACTGGGGCTGTTTAGCCTGAAGAACAGGAGGCTGAGGCGAGACCTTATCACTGTCTACAACTACCTAAAAGGAGGTTGTAGCATGGAGGGTGTTGGTCTCTTCTCCCAAGTACCAAGTGACAGGATGAGAAGAAATGGCCTCAAGTGGAGACAAGGGAAATTGAGATTGGATATTAAGAACAATTTATTCAAGGAAAGGGTTGCCAAGCAACCCTTGGCTGCCCAGCAAAGTGGTTGAGTCACCACCCCTGGAGATGTTTAAAAGATGTATAGATGAGTTTCTTATGGACATAGTTTAGTCCCAGATTTAGGTTAATGGTTGGACTGGATGATCTTGAGGATCTCTTCTGACCAAAATTATTCTATTATTCCATCTTATGATTCTATGATTCTGTGTCTTTGCTCTAGGTATCTAAAGCTAGGTAGGAAGAGTCCTATTCCTGGAAGTTCACAACCTCTTTTTCTTTCCTCTTTCTTCTTCCTTATTTTTTTTATTATTTTTTCTTTTTCTTTCTTTCTTTCCTTTTTTTTCACCTTTGCCTTTGCCTTTTTTTCCTTTTCCTTTTCCTTTTCCTTTTCCTTTTCCTTTTCCTTTTCCTTTTCCTTTTCCTTTTCCTTTTCCTTTTCCTTTTCCTTTTCCTTTTCCTTTTCCTTTTCCTTTTCCTCTTCCTTCTTTTTCTCTTTCTCTTTTCCTTTTTTTTCCCTTTTTCTTCTTTTCCCTTTCCTTTTTGTTGTCCTTTTTCTTTTATTTATCCTTTTTTCTTTTTTCTTCTTTGTTTTCTATATGATATGCTTACATGAATTGAGGTTGTTGATTTCTTTCTACCTTATGGATTTTCATAGCCTCCAATAATATAACACCTCCACGCAAAACAGAGTTGTACTTACAACACAGAGTGGGTTTCCCTTTGTGATATCACATTTGAACAGAAAGTCAAGGCAGGCTTATTTGTTTGCTAAATACTGTGTCTTTGAGTGGATAATCCACCACTGAAGAGTAAAAGACACTTTTTTTTGCCTAACAACCCTTTTGTGCAAAGAGCTGTGGTTCAAGTTTTACACAGATAATTATACAAGAACAGACAAATGTCATTATAGCGTGTGGAAAAAAATGCATGGTTCTGAAATTACAGGTGGAAGTGGTTTTGAATCCCTGTTATAATTGGACATTAAACCTCTGGCATAAGCAAATTCATTAGAACTAGCTAATTTTTGTATTTGTCTCAAAAAGCATCTCTATTGTATTGTGGAACAAGGATGCTTGTTCTGAATGTATATGCTGGAGGTGGGGCAGGAACACAAATTTGTAATTTTTGGCTACAACCCAGATACAAATGAATGAAATGAACTAGCCAGTGCTTCAAAGAGACTACATGTCACAGACCCCCAGAGATGATGTTATATCTTGAAACCTAGGCTAGGCCGTAGTCATGGCCACTTTAGGGTTTTTATCAAAGAATGGGTTGAGAAGTTTGCACAGTGCTCTAGATTAATCCTTTTCTTGTTGACTTTTTGCTCCCATTTCTTGCATGGCATTTACATTTATTTTTATGGAGTACTGTACACTTGCAGTGTTATCTACATTATTGCACTTCTGGAGTTAATGAAGTCTAAATACTGGAGCCCTTCTAAAGAAACAATGTGCTCTGCAGGAGTATGCTGCCTGCTTTTATGAGGTTCTGTCTGCTCAACAATGCAGTGCAAGCTGAGAAAAGGCATGCAGGAACTCTCCCTGTTTCATCCTACCAGCCCAGGTTGCAAAGATTCCTTCATGCAGGTATAGAAAAGGTTACAAGAAAGCACTGTTTGATAATCCCACAACATTTTTGTGAGTTACCCTGTGACAATTTTGGGAAGAATGTCTGAGATTCTCTGTAGCAAAGGTGCAGAAGCTGTACAGAAGAAATAATCTTTGTTTCCACAGCGTAAGACCAGAACTGTTCCTAGTTTTTTTGTAGTTGATGGAGGTGGGAGACTTCTGTTTGTTACCTGTTTTCTTTTTGTAGAAGCAGCAAAATTTATTCCTTTTTCTTTTTACTTTAAGCCTTGAGGTTGGTCCAGACTGATTTGTAATGAATTATTATATGTAAGTCAATTCTATTCATAGTATTATATCAGTGTAGCCACTGGAGATGCATTGGTGGTCAATTCTTCACTTTCTGTACGAATTCTGTTGTAACTCGAGTACAACCATACAAATGGGACAAAAAAACCTTATAGTGGAATTCTGAAAGCTCCTTTTGTGCAGAGAAAAGATGGAATATTAATTATCTTAATAGCTTAGAGAAGTGTACTAGTTATTTAATTAACAGAAAGGAATTTATGAAGTGCAAGTTATGTGGGCGATGACAAGCTCTGGTTTGGATGCTTTCCCTTTATCATCTTCTCTTATTCAGTGATCTGTGCAAGTTTGCTCACTAAGGGGAGAGTAACACAGGACCGAGAATCTGAAGCATCCTAGGCTCATACTAACACAGGTGTTTTCACAGCACCAAACCAAGTGAGTGTAGGAACATCCCACTTAATGGGGGTATGATGTATGCTTCAAAGGAAAAGCCTCCTTCTTCCCAGTTTGAACATCAAGGCTAGAGAACTCAAGGTACATGTGTTTGTGACTGAGGTCCCTGGCTCCGTACTAAGTTGGGATCTCTTATATGGTACAGTACATTGCATTCCTAGGTGATAATTACTGCAAAGTTTTTACTGCAGCTGGTAATCCCTGCCTACCTATTGGAAAGAAATAAAAAAAAAGAAAGGAGGGAGGAGGATCTGTGTGTTTCGCTCACACTGTTAAATATCCAAAGCAGCATGTCAAAATCAAGATGTTCCAGGACCATCTTATTTCAGTTGAAGATTTTGAGCACACCAATTGCTCATTCTTTGCTTCTGTTGTCCCCTGTCTGGCCTATTTGATCCAGGCAAAAGCCTCAGAAACATTCTTTCTCCAATTGTACCAAAATAATGGTAATTTTCAAGCTTGTGGAGCCATATGCTTGCATAAATGTCTTAATAACATTCTTTCATTAAGGACCACTGGGAATAGGTCATAACATCTGTGAACTTCATTATTTATCTATGTAAAGGGTGTCAGATAATTCTTAGCAGTATATCCAATAGGTACAGATGGGATGGGACCAGTCTGTGCCCAAAAACTCACACAGATTTGTAGTGATATTTTGAAACACAGATATGTGGACAATAAATTGTGTATTTTGTTCTGAAAGAGGCTAAGAGCTAATGGCACATCACTGAACCACAATTCACTGCTTTGGCTACTGCTGCAGAGCTGGAAGAGCTGGCTGTTCTTTAAAGCCCAGCTGCATTGGAAGTGGAAAGTTGCTGCGTGAAGTCCTACATGATAAGTTGCAGAAACCACCTTTCCTGATGTTATTAAAGACAAGTTTATCTTTTAGTGAATTTGCCGGCTAGCTAAAGCCTTCTTATTAGCTGCATTTTCCCGAAAGCTACATACATGTTTTGGCAGACATAGCAATGGAATGCGAGGTCATTGGTAAGGATGGATGTACATCTCACAGGAGGGGTAACGAGAAACAGGTGACCAAGAAAACTGACGAGTTGAGTATACCATCCCATTCATGTGATGCTTCATAGAAAAGTGGGAGATCACGAGGATCCTGTCCTTTTTTCCTTATGGCGAACATGAGGAGAGGACCTTGCGAGTCGTCCCTGCAAACTGAGGCCTAGTGACAGACTGAATCCAGCTCTGGTTGGCTGCAGAGTCTAGTCCAGGACTTCGGGTGCCAACCCTGCATCTGCCGGAGCAGTTACTGGGACTTTCAAGATTTGTTTTGTATATTTTGAATTATTTTCTCTATTTTTATTAGTAGCATTAGTAAAACATTTTTAATTTTTCCAACTCTCTTCTCTCTGTCCTTCTTTCCCTCCTAATCGCCTGTCCTTAGTGGGAAGGGGGGAGAGGGAAGGGCTGAAGAGGGGGAAGCGAGGGGAGAGGGGGTTAACACTACATCTGCCATGGTTTTATTGTCACCCTGCAATCAAACCTCGACACCACTGAAGGACATAGTGAATCAAGTCAGTTTGCAGAGGTGAGAGCCATCCAGCTGGCTTTAGATATTGCTGAATGAGAAAAGTGGCCAGTACATTATCTCTGTACTGAGTCATGGATGGTGGAAAATGCCTTGTGAGGGTAGTTACAGCAATGCAAGTGGATCAACTGGCATTGTGGAGTCCAACCTATCTGGACTGCCACGTTATGGCAAGATATTGCTGCTTGCTAGAGAACCTGACTGTAAAAGTACGTCATGTATATGCACAAGAGCCTAAAAGTTAGGCCACTGGAACATACCAAAACAACCAGCAGGTGGATCAGGATGCTAAGATTAAAGTGGCTCAGGTAGATTAAAACTGGCAACATAAAGGTGGATTATTTTTAGCTTGCTGGATCCATGATATCACAGGTCATCATCGAAGAGATGCAAAATGTGTATGGACTCGTGATCGAGGGGTGGATTTAACCATAGACATCATTGCACAGGGTATCCATGAGTATGAAACATGCACTACAATCAAACAAGCCAAATGGTTAAAGCCTGTATGGTATAGGGGGCAATGGCTAAAATATAAATATGGGGAGGCCTTGCAGGGTGACCATATTATACTCTCACAAACCTGCCAAGGAAAGCACTATGTGCTTACAATGGTGGAAGCAATCACCAGATGGCTGGAAAGCTATGCCATGTCCTATGCCACTGCCTGGAACACTAACCACCTGGGCATTGAAAAACAAGTCCTATGGCAACATGGCATCTCAGAAAAAATTGAGTCAGACAATGGGATTAATTCCTGAAACAACCTCATAGACACCTGGGCCAAAGAGCATGGCATTGAGTGGGTATATCACATCCTTCATCATGCACCAGCTTCCAGGAAAATTGAATGATGCAATGGGCTGCTAAAAGTTACACTGAGAACAATGGGTGGTGGAACCTTTCAACAGTGGTATACACATTTAGCAAAAGCTACTTGGTTAGTTAACACCAGGGGATCTACCAACTGAGCTAGCCCAGCTCAATCAAAACTTCCATGTACTGTAGAAGGGTATAAAGTCCTTGTAGTGCACACAAATAATGTGTTAGGGAAGACAGGATGGGTTACTCCTGCATCAGACAAAGGCAAACCCATCCCTGGGGGTGCTTTTGCTCAAGGGCATTGGTGCACTTAGTGGGTAATGCTGAAGGAAGGAAAAGTCCAAGTTGTACCTCAAGGGGATTTGATTCTGTGTGAGAATACACAATGATTTCAAATGTATAATGTTAATTGCTACTTAATACTATATGTCATCATTACTATGGTTACTATAAGCCATACTAACAGTATTCAGTAACTACCTTTTCAGATTAATGAAGAATGAACTTCAATAAAACTGAACAAAATGCAGTGGCGATGGAACCAGAGCTGGCTTCAACAACTGGTGCCCAGCAACTTCCTCGAGATTGATGTCTTTAACTCACAGATCATGAGGATGAACTGTGCCAGATACACCAGCTACGAGTTCTGGATGCAGCATGCAACAGTACAACACTCCAGCATCACACACCATCTTCCTTGACCTGGGAGACTGTTATGACAAATGGAACCCAAAGTCGTGGACTAAACAAATTCCATTAACTTTGGAGAGGGATGGGATGATGCCATGGACTAAGGGAATAGAATCTGTGTGCATATAGGTATATATGTATATATGTGTGTGTGTATATATATATATATATGTACAGGAAAGGCGGTAGTAATTAACTGGAATGTATTGGTAAGCATGAGACCTGAGCACGAAATAAATAGTATAGAATAAGGAGTAGAATGTATTGGGTTGGCTGGGATGAGTTTGATTTTCACAGGAAACTGATAGTGTCTGGGAATTGGGTAGGGTAGAGTTGATTTTCACAGGAAGCTGGGAGGCAACACAGCCAGGACAGTTGACCCAAACTAGCCAAAGGGGTATGTGATACCATGCTCAGTATAAAACTGGAGGAAGATCGCCAGGGGAGGAACTCTGCCTGGGGAATCAGTCTTTGCTCTCCAGTACAGATGGTGCTGCATGAGCATGTTTAAATGTGACCTGCGGCCGGGTGTTTGTGACCATTGCTTGAGCGATTGCTGCTCAGGAGTGGGCTGGGCATCCATTTTCTGGGTTGGTGAGCAATTGCATTGTGTATCCTTTGCTTTCAATATTCTTTCATTGTTATTAGTTATTGTTTATCTTTTCCCTTTTGCTGTTCTGTAAAACTTTTTATCCCAATCCATGAGTTTTACCGTTTGTTTCTGGATTCTCCTCCCTATACCACCAAGCAGGTGGAGGGGTGAGGAGTGGCATATTGTCCTAGTTGCTTGCTGTTACTAAACCACAACAAACACTTAAGTGCTAGGAACAATGCTGTTAATCCTGCTTTATGTTATTATTTTGTGTTAAGTGAAATAAAATGTCTCCTGTAATTCAAACAAGAGGACGGAGGTTATTGACATTTTTCTGTCCTATTTCTTTCTTTGATAGATGTTTCCTTCTTCCCTTGCTTCAAATTTATTGTCTATGTCTTGTGTACCTTCTTACCTTCAGACGCTGCCAAGATATTTCCTAATCAATGGAGGGGTTATTTTTTTAAGAGATAATGCAATAATGCTTTTTTTTGGTTTGTTTCCTTTACATCTCACACTTACATGGCCATGATGTTTCACCTGTTTTTAAATTAAGCATTGGTTTTATGTTCATTTGACTATTCAGTGACTGCTAATTCATTCCTTGAACTCACCCATCTTCACTAGCTGACTTGCAGTAGAGCAGCTCTGCATAGGTTTCAAATGAGGAATCTGATACGTAAATTTTATTTTCTGGCTGAATTTCTGACTGAGCTACACAGTTCCTGAGCAACTGTGGGTAATTGACTAAACCTTCCCCAGAGCCTTGAATCCCCATTTGTAAGGCTGGTTTATATTTTTTCTGTCTTATACAAGCATTCTGAGGATAACATCAACAAAGATTTCATGTAAAGTCATTGACAAAGCACCATAAGTAACTTTAGAAATATCCCAATTATTCCCCAGTGAAATGTGGCTAAACACTAAGTACATTTTGGTATTTCTGTGTTATTTTGAAAAGCTTGTATTCGTAATGCTTGATGCTTTCTTTTTTGTTTGATTATGCTGACCTTTGGTTTTTCAATGTGCTTTTATTACCTAAATGCTGACCAGAGTTATTTTCTCTCACTGTACATTCTGCAAGTATCTAGAATATGCAGCCACGCCATATTGTCCTGGAATTAGTATTTTGTATTCTCTTGGTCAAGTTATTTTTTCTAATGTTTTTATTGTATTTTTAGCATTTTATTTTATTTTGGTAGTCAAATTAGTGAGGGATTTTATTACACCTTTCATCTCATTTGCTATTGAAATATCAGCTGAATTTTAAGAAAAAACAAACAAACTTCTAAAATGGAGCTTATATCAAAAAACTATATGGATTATACTATTTGGGATCTACTGAAATTATTTTTTTTCCACTTATTTCACAAAATTACTTTCAGAATGAGAACAGCTGTACCATTTTGCATAGTAGCAACCCATAGTTTCTAAAAGAGATATTTGACTTGCTCAGAATTTGGATGTGAGGTTTACAAAGCAAACTCAGGAGACAATGTGCCATTCTTTCTTTTGACTAAAGTGAATGCTGCTGCAGATTCAGTTCCTGTGGGCTTTAGAGGTCTGTTTTGTGCAGCAGAGTTGCTTCTCAAAATCAACTTATTTATGAAAGGGGTTAAAATGGCATGGGGGCTATTTTGTCTCATGCCACTGATAGAAATTTCCTAGAGTTCTACCTCTATCACTGTTGCAAAGACCTCAGCAGGTCATCTGCAGAAGCTAAAGTCGTCTGGAGCTCTGTGGTGCATATTCACCTCCTGACTATGGAAAGAAGAACAACCCCAAATCCCTACAAATGACCTAGTTGTGTTAGTTGTGTTGTGCCTTTACTGTCTCTCTGTAGAATAGGTTTAAGTTCCTGGGAGGAAAATATGAGAGAGAACTTGAGAATTAAAAGAATCACTGTAAAAGTATGAAGTGAGGATCTTGAGAAACACTGGGCACTTTTAGTTTGTCTGTGCCCAAACGAAGTAACAGAAGCATAAGACTGAAATCAGGGTATGAAGTGAATGGGAACAAGGCTCAGACTGTGTATTAAAGAAAATCTTGATTACAGTCATCATTCAAATGTTGCAAAAAAAATAGTGGAACTGGAGTTCTGCCATTAGGCTTAACACTGTAGTGAGCTGCAAATTGATACAATGACATTTGGAAGGAATTTATTTACTATCTAGATAGCCGTGAAAGATTTTTACACCATGTTTTGCTAAACAACACAGTTTAGATGACTTACATTTTCAAAAAGATTGTGGAATTTTGTGCATTCTGCTAGAGAAAGCCAAGACACAGATTTCAGAAACTCTGACAACATTTACTTGTCAGAGGTTTTAAAAATCAGGCATCTTGAACCAGTAGATTAACATATGAGCTACCTCAAATGTGTCGTCCCTTTGAAGATCAAGTACTCTTTTTTTTTTTTTTAAATCTGTTTTCTTCTTTGTCTTCCTTAAAAACCTGAAGAGTTCATATCTGGGAAACTGGCATGATAGAGAAGAATCTTGTTGTTCTAAATTATTTGGAATAATATTATAATGTTGGTTGATAAAAGCATTTCTTTTATGATCTTTACCACACTATCAGTATTTACAAGGTCACATTACAGCTCTTTGGTAATCAAAAATACCATAATTTCTGTGAGAGATTTCCTATGTATTAGTCTCTATTGTACTGTCATGACAGGTTTAAGTTAGTGAAGATTTTTGCTCTTAAAATGATCAGTTAATGCAAACAGACATTGCTAGAAGTAGCATTGAGTTCTAAATTTGCAGAATCAGCCGTGTATTATGCAAGAACAGCAGTGATTAACAACCTAAAGACATAAGAATGTGCACAAAAGACGGTATCACATTTGCACCTACAAAAGCTTGGATATGTAAAAATGACATTTTCTTAATGTATTTTTTACTGTTATAATTTTATTTTGCTGTATGGAATAAAAAGAAGTGCTTAGCCTATTACATTTATTAACGTATAAGTGGAATTTGTAGTTGGAATATATATAGATACACATATATCCACACAGACCTCAAATATCCATATAAATATTGTAAAATGATATATGATACATTATAGCCCAACATCATTTGTTATTGTTAACTACATTTTATTGAAAACAAAAGTCATCTCACTGAAGCTGATTTCAAAGCATTACTCACATAGACTGCTCCAAGAAACGTCACAAATGACATGATGCACTGAAGAGCAGGCACTAAATGAAGTTCTTCTTGGCTGACAAATGTCACCATTTAATTTACTCAGAGTAGTTTTAAGTCCATTGACACTGACAAACCTAAATTGTGTTTTAATAAAGATAATGCTTTCCACTCCCAGGAATACAGATGTTCTAGGAAAAAAAAGAAAAAGACATGTGAGCGCAAGTGAAAGTGATGCATTCAGCTGTGAGAATATAAGTATGCAGAGCCAATAATATAAGGTGAGTCACAGCACTCAACTACTATCTGGGCTGACTTATAGCCAGGCAGCATACTAGCAATTTCAGTCAACGGGCAGTGGGAGCTGCAGGGGCACAACACCCTTGAAAATGAGGGTTTGGATCGCCAGCTAATCACCCAGAAACTTAATTTGGTGGACTTTTCTATGCCCACCTTATTTATTTATTCTTTTATTAATATAATTTTCACATTAAATTTGTAGCAGACAGGAGTGTACTCTTTGAAACAGCCAGCAAATGCCAGATCGTGAAATGCAACAATTCAATTCCAGTTAGTTAGTAACACAGAAATATATTTTTCATTTTATATAAATAATTAAAATTATGACATCATTTTCTTTGGTCTACTTTCTACCTCTGACCGTGTTTGCTAACTATAGAGCCCTTTCCCAAGTACTAGGTAAAATGGGAGTTTTCTGTCAAAAGCACAATGGTTAGCACAAGAAACTCTCACTCCTTGCCTGGAATCTCCATACAGTCTCATTTTTCATGCTTTAAAATAATACAAATACTAAAATGAATTGCAGTGTTTCTGTGCAGACTTGGGACTAGGCCAGAAAGTGATGTCCCCCACTGTGCCCAGGACTGGGCTGTTATAGCCTACCACTCCACAGTGAGCAGAGGGGTATTCTTGGTCTGCCATTCTTCAGGATGAGGAATTTTGGTAGTACTTTCAAAAGCACAGACATGACTTGCATTCAAGATCCTTTCCCTTATCACAAGCCACTTCCATGAACTGCTGCAGTAAATCGGTAAAACCCAGTGATCTGGAAGCATTGCTCTGCCTCTGGATGCCCAGGTGTTTGGTGTACTTGCTTCCCCCATAACTCCTAGAGCAGAGGTGATATGTGGGTCTGAAGAGTGTGGCAGTGCAGCTTGGCTGGGTGCACCAAGCCTGTGTGGTGCACCATGGTGAGTCCACACGGAGTTTAGAAATAACTCTACGTATTCTAAAAATGCTGTCAACCCCTCTAACCAGCTTGTGTTGAGTGTTTGTTGTGATGGAATTACAAAACCAACATAGCATGCGCTCTTTAAACCAGCTGATAAGAGCTTTGTGTGAATGTGCATCTTGGTTGTGCTAATTTTCAGCACACATATGGAGTGACAAGTCCAGCCTGCAAAGGATCATTATGTTTGGATCTCATTGCTCCTGTTGTTTAGGATTTTGTTGGCAGACCCTAATAATTGTTAATTACTGTTCTGCTTGTGTTTATAACACTGAACTGCTAAAGTACATGACATTTTTCTGGGTACTAGGCTTTTACCTTCAAGTCAACAGCCACACCAGCAGGTTAGAACAGGCAAGCTTTGGATTTGCTTTTCTACACCTCACTGACATTATGATGGAAGAAGAAAAAAACCCTTGTGGAGAGGTCCCAAATTGCCACAGTTCGACTGCCCTCTGTGGTCTGAGGCACATCAGGCCTGAAGAAGCCACCATGGCTACAAATGTTTCTTCAGGTATCTGAACCAGGTTGATCTGCTCTGCCACTGCTTTCCTGTTTCTCGTTACTGCTCCGCGAATTTCTTCCCTTCGGGCTCATTTCCGCGGATGAGGTCCTGTGGGACAGGCGCACCCCGCCCCGCCAGGGATGCTGCTGAGGCGAGGCCGAGGCCGACGAGGGGAGGGGAGTGCGGAGGAACCCCCGCCTGTGGCTCAGACCGGCGCGTGGGAGCGGGGACGGCCGCCCCGGGGGCCCCGCACAGGACGAGCGCGCACCCTGGTGCGGAGGGACTCGCGGGTCGGGGGACCGACCGTCGGGGCGCGCGCGTTGGGGCGCCACCCGCGAACTGAGGGGCGGGCGGGGGCGCGGGGCAGCGGCGGGTCCGCTGCCGGGGACAACGGCACCTGGGGGGCGGGAGCGAGCGGCGGCGCGGGGGGAGGCGGTGCGTCCCCCCCTGACGTCACAGCGCCCCCGCTCCGCCGCCGCTGTCTGGCAGCCTCCGCGAGCGGCGCCGGTGCGGGCGGGCAGGAGAGTGCGCCCAACACCGCATCGCCCTTCGGCTGCGCTCGGCTCCGCTCGGCTCCGCTGCAGCGCGCCGCCCTCGCCATGTCGGTGGCCGGGCTCAAGAAGCAGTTCCACAAAGCGACCCAGGTACTGTCCCCCCGCTCGCCCCCCACCCCTCGCCCTGGCCGGCAAGAGGTGTGCGTGGGGCGCACGCGTGGGTGCGCCGTGCCCGGCTGCGCGCTGGGGTGCTCGGCGGTGCAGGCTGCGGGGTGCAGTCGGGTGCGCGGTGCAGGGCTGTCTCCGGCCGTGCTTCGTGCTCCCATGCGCGTGAGCATGCACGAGTGGGTTTGCACGCACGTGCACGGGTGTGCATCCGTGTGCACAGGTGTGTGGTGTTCATGAGTGCGCACGGGTTTCCGTTCGTGTGCACGGGTGTGCGAGGTTGAGTGGCTTTGCGCGTGTGTTGTGCACGGGTGTGCGTAAAATGTGAGTGTCCACGGAGGTGCGTGAGTATGCACGTGTGTCCGTGGTGCACAGATGTGCGTGGTTCGTGAGCGGTTCACAGGTTTGCATGGACGCGCAGGAGTGTGCATGGTGCGTGAATGTGCGCGGGTGTGGGGGTGGGTCTGCACGGCTGTCCACGGGTTTGTCTGAGTGCGCGGTTTTCCGTGGGTGCGTGGGCTGCACGGTGCATGCCAGGGCTTTGCCGTCCGGCCGCATCTGTCGCCGGTCCCCCCGGCTCCGGCCGCACTGCGGCCGGCGGGCAGGGGCTCCCGGGGTGCGGGCGCGGGTCTTGGGCAGCCAGCGCGGGCACAGAGAGGGCTTCGAGGCAGCGGGGGTGGCCCCTGGCGCTGACACCCGCCGTGCGTCTCGACCTTCTTTACAGAGAGCTGTGCCCCGTGCATCTGTTGGCGTTTCCTCAGCCTGACTTTTTACATCAGCAATAAACATGACCTTTTTTGTTTGTTTGTTTCTGGCTCCCGAATACAGAGAAAATCTGAATAATAAGGTTTGGTCCTGTTGCTTTAGGCATGGTGTGATATTGAAGGAAGGTCAGGATTTACCAGGCTTCAACTTGCTTCACCAGGCTTCAACTTGCTTCACCAGGCTTCAACTTGTTTCATAACACAAAATCTCTGTGTTACAGTCCACGAGGACAATTTCTGAATCAGGTTCTGACTCAGCGTGCTTTGGGAATAAATCTAAAATGGTTTCATAGAAGTCTGGAGAATTTATTTGTATTTAGAGATTTGAGATCAAGACCACTGTAATGTGCTTTTTTTTATTTTTTTTTTATTATTTTTACCTTAATACAAAATCCCTGGTTATTTCCTGCTAATTGTCATTGCAGGCATCTTCAGGTAGCAGTCTTGGTCACTGTAAGCAGTCTGTAGGTACTGCTATGCAAGGTACAGCAGCTGTTAAGCTTTTAAAAACCTGTGTTTTTCCCTTTCTTATCCATCTCATATATTTCGTCTCATCTCTTGTTGCACTGTGAGGAAATATTATTGAAAGAATGGCACCTAATACAGGAATTTGTCCAATTCTTATTCTTAATGCCTTGCAATTACACCAATGCCTGTTACGAACGCAATGGGATATGTCAAGTCCTGCATGGGCCGTGCAAGCATTGGGTGACATTGTGTCTCACCTTTCCTACCACATTGTGCTGCATCACTGGTGAAATTAGCTTCACAGAAACCTGCTGTACTCACGCCAGATGCGGTAAACAGCAGTTAAGGGTGCCTGAGCCCATCCTGCAGCGCCCATCTGCTGCTGCTAGTTTGTTATTTCTCCCCCTGCTACCTACATTGCTGTCAGAAGCCCAGAAATCATCATTGCTGCACGGAGTTCTGGTACCAAAAATGATAATTACAGTGTCTGTGTCATCCACATTTAAGAAGTAGGCAAGATGAGGTGCACTTTTTAATAATAGAGGTCTCAGTTCTCTATTATTGTGAGTTAATCAGTATGCCTCTGCAGCAGCGGAGGTAAACATCGTTTTTGGAGAGAGCATGGTGTGAAAGGTCTGTGCGTGCTGGTCTGTCCTTCAGATGACACTCTCACACTGATTGTCAGCAATACTTTCATTTAGAAG
This sequence comes from Streptopelia decaocto, assembly GCF_964273445.1. Lineage (NCBI taxonomy): Eukaryota > Metazoa > Chordata > Aves > Columbiformes > Columbidae > Streptopelia > Streptopelia decaocto. The sequence goes on along the minus strand of NC_138657.1, from coordinate 18,547,333 downwards.
GAAGGGTTTTAGCTGGCTGGAACCAAAATATTAAGTTTCTGATGCCAGATTTAGCACCCTGACATCAGATGACCCAGGGATTTTTGGGCCAAGCCTTGACTTCCACAGACTGTATGTAGGCCATGAAGACACATTCATGCATGAGAATGACTCACAAATAGGTTGCAAGTCTGATCTGTTTATTGGCTTGTTTTCAGTATGAGTGAGAAATCCAGGATTTAGTCGTGCTGACCTTACTCTAGGGAGTAATCTGTTTGTCTAGGGATTAATCCCCAGGTGAAATATGGATTAACATCGCCTGTATGAATGAAGCTTCCCAGATAGGACCAAACAAATTGAAAGTTCTAAAAATTCTAAATTTTTCCTTTGCTTCTCATTCACGTAGGAACTTGTGCATGATGTGGTGTCATAAGGGAGTCCTAAATGATACCAGGAACAATTTTATGTTATTTCTCAGGTTATTGTGTCCTTTAACCCAGTTCAATATTGTAAAGTCTTGAAGTTTCTCATTTTTTTTCTTTCTATCTTTAATGCTGCTATTCTTGTTGTAACATAAATACCACTTATACACAGGGAGTTTATGATTATGAGCATACAATATTGTTAATACAAAGTGTAGTTCCAGTTAGAAGCATAAAGCTTTGTGGCACAATTTAAATGTTATTTAAAAGTTTCCTTTCATCTAGAAGTAATCTGCTTTCCATAGCACAACTTAAAATTATGTAGCTTACATGTTTGGATTGTTTTATACAATGTAAGCATTTTGTTTTCATTTATCATTTTTTGACTTGTAAAATATCAGACTAACCTGCATGAAACAGTACCATTCTGTTTTTTACTAGAAGCCATGCTGAAGAACTTAATGCCTGTCAAATTTCATGCACCAACTGCAACAGCAGTGAGTCACTGAAAAGCAAGAGGAAGCTTTGCTCATTTTAGAATTAATGCAGCATTCACTCTTTTGCCTTTCAGAAGAACTTCAATGTTTTTACCTCTGTGCAGCTTAAGTTTAGAAGTAATATTCCTGAGTTTGTAAGAGGAGAGTGAGCCTAGAAGTTGTGACATTCATGCAGAATTACAAGATGTTAGACTGACAAGTACAGAGCTGGTTAGATTATTTGTTTACTGCTATTATCCCTAAAAAGGAGAAGTAGCCCTATTTGAATGTTAACTGTGCTGCTGCAAATCTGTCCAATGTCCTGGAGCTAAGCAGATTGCTCCAAAGAGTGTTTTTCCAGAAATGAGCAACTAAGTGTTGTGCCACCAAATGGTCCCTTTTTATTAAGGCATGCAGACTCTGCCATTAGCGTTATGTCAGTGTGACCGAGAGACTGTTGCTTCCTGCAGGTTTATGTACAGTTTTAAAACCACCAGAATCATTTTGGGTGATACAGATTTGACAGTCTGGGTCATTTGAATGATTATTTTAAAACAGCACAAGCTTTGTTTCCACATGACTGCGTTCATTCTGCAATATGGGTCTTGTGAGCCACAATCAAAACCAAGGTTTCAGAAAGTAAGAATTTCGTAAGGAATGAAATGAACAAAAATGCTGGAAATGGCCACACCTGAGATTCCCCTGCAAACCAGTGAATACACATGACTGCCCATAGCAGTCTGAATGTGGTGATTAGAACCAAAAGGCCTGTGATACGATTTCTTTTCTACCACTGTATTCTGCTTGTATGATAAAACATGATTTAATTTGTCTAAACACCAAGACAAAAGTAACCAGCTGATACAGTTTTATAGAGAAACACATTTATTACTGAAAGACTTCCACTCATAGTTGTCAGTAGCTTGTTTCATGCCTTGACACTGAGGTGGAAAGTATCATGCTTCTCTCATTAATAAAGCAGCTTTGTGCACAGTGAGAGATTGACCCTCATGTTCAATGAGAAGCAAATGAGGCTGCCGCCTTGCTATGTTGTTATCCATGTAACACAAAATCCTGTCAGCTTCCTAGCGATTCTGCATTGATTGAAATCTGTCTGTATAGGTTCGTTTGCAAGAAAGAACACATTATGGTTGAGGCAGAGTTTGAAGATGTTGATAATGTGTTTTGAAAGTGTTCTGGAAGAGTGTCTGCTTATTAGCATGGATCCAGCAAATGTTGTGAGTGTCTGAATCACCATAAACTTGTGACTGGTTCAATTGAAATGAGTGTGAATATGAGTATTGTGGAAATTCATCTCCTTGTCAAATGTTTTTATATTGTCATTCATCTAGCTGACTGTATTTTAAATTCCTTGGTTAGAAATATGTAAAATATTTTTAACTGAGATGGGGAAAGCAATCCTTTATACACAACATGTTTTCTACACTTGCTAAATTCTCAAACTGCAACTAACCAATTGTTACCATTGCTTTCATATTGACAGAGAATGTGGACAGCGATGCGTTAATACGAAAATTTTCCTAAATCCCCATCAAGCTCCATATTAATGTGTTACTGACTGTCCTGCGGTGTTGAGCAGGACCTGTGTGTGTTTGCCACCTTGGCTTTTCCAGTGAAAGCCCCTCACTTGTCTTCTCCAGCTGACTGTGATTGAAGCTGGGCTCACACTGGGTCTGCCTGTCTCCTTCCATGTTTCCTCTCACACCCACCCACCAAATTATGGTCAGTTCTCATGTATGTAAAGGTATGTATGTAAGCCCGTCTGGGAAGCTGGACAATTCTCTATTGTTCTGAGTGTGGCTGCTGTGCTGTGTGTTGCTTATGTTGGACGTAAAGAGCTTCCCTTCTTCTGTAGTGTGGAAACTTGTGAGCAGGTGGAGGATGGGAAAAAGAGCCATTTGCGGGGTGCTGTTGCTCTGAGGATTGTGTCCAGCCAGCTGTTAGAAACCTCTCTTCAAGAGCTGTGTAGCTGTGGCAGTCTGTTGGTTTCTCTCAGTACACAGTGGTACATTTTGAGATCCAGGAAGGGGAGAACATTTTTGATCTGGGAATAAAGACTATTTTTAGAAAAAATATTTACTTAGCTGTGGAGGGGATTATTTTCACAGCAGGTAGGAACATTCCTTCTGTTTGTGCACTGTAGCTTGATTGCCAGATACAGAATTCACATTTGGCACCATTCCCAGGTGTCCTTTTATTGATATTACATAATTGAAAGGGTGAAAAATTGACCTTAATCTGAATGGTGATTTAGTTGGATGCTGTGTAACCCTTCTGAGTTGCTGATGACCTACCCACTCTGCTCTGGTTTCTAACCCTGTTTCTAAATCTTACTGAAAGAGCGGCTGCTTTGTGTACAGAAAAGATAATGGTTTGCTTTTGGAGGAAGATTTCTCAAGCATCTGTTACTGCAGTATCCTTTCACCTGATATATCCAGTTCCCACTTTTATGTATGTAAGTATAAATAAAACTGGAGCACTGATTGACACCTGTCTGCAGTTTTTCTCCCAGTGGTCTGTGGAGGCAAGTAATATGTGTGAATGCTATGCTCAAAACACATCCAGTGTGACATTTTTCTTTTATGCTTTCATCTTCACCAGAAGTATTACACAGCAAGGAAGAACTGGCTGCTCCTGGTCATTCATGCAAAACAGCGTTTTTGAGATTTAAATGTGCCCTTGTGACTAGCATGCTAATTGACAGCATGCTTCGTGAAAGTGCTGAAGCAGCATAAATCCGTTTAAGTGAAGCAGATTTTGCAGAGGTTACTGTGCAGAGGGTTCTGCGGTTTTATATAGCTGTCAAGTGCAAACGTAAGGTAGGTGCTGGGGTGGGCTCACTCATTTATTTTGGAGGATGTGAGGTCAAGGAGCTTGAACAGTGACTGTCATGAAGTGACAGTGACTGTCACTGGAACAGGCTGCCCAGGGAGGTTGTGGAGTCTCCTTCTCTGGAGACATTCAAAACCCGCCTGGACATGTTCCTGTGCGACCTCACCTAGGTGTTCCTGCTCCAGCAGGGGGATTGGACTAGATGATCTTTTGAGGTCCCTTCCAATCCCAAACATACTGTGATACTGTGATACTGTGATGACCTAGTAGTTTGCCAGTGAAGTCTTTGACTTTAAAAGCTCAAAAGGAAGGAAGGAGATGAAAATCTGCTTGCAGGCCACAAGGAGCTGTTGCAACTCTGTATGTACATCTGAAGTGAAATTGTGAATGGGCAGTATGTGGTTGGAAGTGCCCTAATGAAACAGACCGGTGGCTCTCAAAGTCTGTGGTACCTCAGCGGCAGCCAAAGCATCCTTCCAGCACCCTTTCCTCCTGGAACTGAAAAGGCTTGCTTTGTGCTGCTTTCCAGCAAAGTCTGTGACTCTGGTCCTCATTTTCTTCTCACTTAGTCATCCCTGATGGACAATGGTGGTGCTGATCTTCTCTTAAATATAGGGAGGTATGCAGATGAAAGAAAACTGAGGTACAGCATAGTATTATTGTGATCTTTGCCACAACAGAATTGCCTAGCCTTCCTGCACTTAATCTTGGAGACCAAATAGTAGCTTTTTCTAAACCTGAGGTTATAGCACATGTCAACCTGCAATAGAACTGATAGGAATTAAAATAACCTTTTTGTTTCTCCAAAAGCAGAGAAAAAAGATGTAAATTCATTTTTACTGTGCTATAACATTATTCACAAGCTTTCTGTTTATGGGAAAAGAGAAAACAAACTAAACAAACCAATGAATCAACTAACCAGAAATAAGTAGCCATTGGAGTTCAGCATAAATTCAATCTGTCTGTGGATGGAAACCAAACCACTGTGGCAGACCTGGACAGAATGATTCATGGATATGTAGTTGTAAATTATGTAAAGCTGATGATGCCCATGATGGAACCATATCTGTATAACTAAATAGCGGTTAAAAAAAATTTCCAATTTTGTGGACTGAAAGTGGGCTGAAGTTGTTATGGTATCACGTGGGTCACACTGAGGGGCAGCAGTTTGCTCTCAGCTTCCTTCCTCATCACCATTCCCCCACCAAAAAAGGGGCGTTATTTGATCCCAGCAAAGGTGCTGCTGGGGCAGCAGCAGTGTAACCTTGATCATGGCAGCCTGTAAAGAAGGCTTGGTGTGATGCCAGAGGGACTCCTGAAATAACGAGACGTTCAGCCACTGGTTGGGCTAACAGACGTGTCACCAGGGTGAAGTGACTGGTGAAGTGAATCCACATCTGTTTCAGGATAGGTGCCACTAGCTGGGTTCTTTGTCAGTGAAACAGCAACTGTCATATTGATGTAATTTCCATTGGGCTGTGTTTTGGTCGTTTGTCCCTTGGGTTTGTTACAGCTTTGTCAGACTGGGATGATATACTGAATCCTTTGTAAGCAGAAGTTCTGAAACAGAGAAATATGCTGGCTTCTCCCTGCCCCCTCCTTTTTCCCCCGACGGTGATGGCAGAAAAGCACCTTACAGTGTTAAAATGTTTACATCCTCCTCTGCCTTCTTCATATTTTTGTGGATTTCCATTTGACTTTTTAATCATTTTTGTTATTTATTTATTGATCAATTGCTATTTTTTTGATTGCCTAAATTCCAGTTATTGCTGGCTGCAAAAGGTCTTAAAATGTGAAAACAATTTATCTAAACATTTTGAAACAGGGCTTGTTTTTCACCTTTGTGTTAAGAAATGTGATTAGTTTTGTGCAGTTAACACTGAGATCACAATTTAATTTCCATTTAAAAGTATCCTTTAGCATTGGACATAACTTCTGCTTCTATGGGCAAGAGTGGCACCGTAACAAAATAGGGTGGTAACAGAACACGTTGCAAAAGAGTTGAGGTGTGTTTTATTTTTTTTTTTCCCCCAGAAAGAAGATTCTCCTGAAAACCATTATTGATTTAATCTTTTGTGACTTTCAGTAGACAAACAAGACTTGCTCTTTTAAGCCGCACTAGCCAATTAGATATTTTTGCTGGCTTTTTTCAAGTGTTTACAATTTTCAGCCTTCAAGGTATGTGCCAAAAAATCATTTTCATGCAAAATCATTTTGGATGCAGCAAACCAGTTAATAATTCATAAGGTATAAATGTCAAAAATAGTGTTTGTCTTTCCAGATGAGTCACTTAGAGCTCGTCTGTCTTGGAAAGTTATGGCATCATAATCTAGGGACTGAATTTGAAGTGCTGCAATTTTACAAGTATAACTCTACAATGAATGTATTTCTTTCTGCCAGTAGAAGAACAGCATTTCAATTTAATTGGCCTTGTTTGTAAAAGGATCTGAGGACAGCACACTTAACCCCATCGTTCCATTGGAATGAGAGTGTGTGCACAGAACTGGCCAAGGCATTAGAGATGACCAGTTATTGTATTTTTCTCAACTAATTGAGATTTATGTTTATCTAGGAGTGCTATCTGAAGTTAAACTTGGGTCTTGCTCCAGTTGAAGTGGAAGAAGGTTTCAGTATTTAGGAGCCGGTCCTAGATGAGTTTTCTCTTGGTTGCTTCATCCCATTTCTTGTGTTGGCCAGGAAGAGGTGGAATTTGATTTTACTTTCTACTATTATGAAAAGAAAAAAGAACTTTTAAAACAGAGCTGAGGCATAAGGAAAGTTCAACAATATGCAGACATTTTCAGGAGCCAAGACGTTTGAATGTGGAAATGTGCCTTGACATGCAGAATAACCACACATACACATGGTTTACTGATTAGATTCCCTCACCCAAGGAGCCTTCTGCTAGCATCAACAAATGGAAGTTTTTCTCTCAGGAAGGATGGCTGGATTTTATGGTACCTCTGTTATTTGTGGTCTAAATAATTTTTTCAAAATATGACCATATTACTCTGAGGCTGGTGAGGAAATCTTTTATTTTGCACAAAAGTGCTGAAAACGGACTTACCATAGATGGGGCAAATCTACCACTGTTGGAATTGGACATAACTGTTGCAGGCAGTAGGCATATTCTGTATACATCTGGCCTGTCTTAAGTATAGACAGGTAAAATGTGAGTGTCTGGATGCGAGGAATACTTAACTGCTGACAGCAGAGGCAAACTTATATAGTTCTGAAATGAATAATGTAGATCTTTAACTTTTTTATACAGAAAAATTTTCCTCTCTTGGTTTTGTCTGGTTTGTTTCACCTGTGTAAGCTGCTTAGGGTAGATCAACCTTGGCTGGATGCCAGGTGCCCATCAAAGCTGTTGTATCTCTCCCCTCCTCAACTGGACGGGGAGAGAAAATATAACAAAAGGCTTGTGGGTCAAGATAAGGACAAGGTGCCTTAAGACACCTTCTCTCCTCTCCTTCCTTCTTCCTGGGCTCGGCTTCACTCCCGACTCCTCCCCCTGCGTGGTGCAGGGGTATGGGGAATGGGGCTTGGTGTCAGTTCGTCACACATTGTCTCTGCTGCTCCTTCCTCCTCACACTCTTCCCCTGCTGCAGCTTGGGGTCCCTCCCATGGGAGAGAGTCCTCCGCAAACTTCTCCACTGTGGATCCTCCCCGTGGGCTGAAGTTGTTCACAGACTGCTGCAGTGTGGGTCCTTTCCACAGGCTGTAGTCCTTCAGGAACAGACTGCTCCACTATGTCCCCATGAGGTCACAAGTCCTGACAGAAAACGTGCATGGGCCCCTCTCTCTGCAGCTCCACAGGTCCTGCCGGGAGTCTGCTCCAGTGCAGGCTCTTCATGGGGCCACAGTCTTCTTTGGGAGCATCCACCTGTGCTGACATGGGGTCCTCCACAGGCTACAAGTGGGTCTCTGCTCCACCATGGACCTCCATGGGCTGCCAGGGGACATCCAGCCTCACTGTGGTCTGCACCGTGGGCTGCAGGGGAATCTCTGCTCCACCACCTGGGGCTCCTCCTGCCCCCCTTCTTCACTGACCTTGGTGTCTGCAGAGTTGTCTCACATATTCTCACTCTTCTTTCTGGCTGCAGTTGCACCATTTTCCAACCTGCCTTCTTAGATATGTTATCCCAGAGGTGCTAACACCATCACTAAATGGCTTAGCTGTGGCCAGTAGGGGGTTCATCTTGAAGCCAGCTGCCACTGGCTCCGTTGGACATGGGAAACTTCTAGCAGCTTCTCACAGAAGCGATCCCTGTAGCCCTCCTGCTACCAAAACCTTGCTGTGCACACCCAATACACTGCTACAAAAAGGGCACATAGCAGCAAAACTTTGCATGGTAGAAATGGGATTCTCTTACTAAAATAAGAGCCACAAATACCTGATATCAAAAGGTACGTATTTTGTTTGCTTTGCTTTGCAGTGTTGTAATTCAAACTAATTTAAGTCAGGGTGATTTGGGACCTGCCGTTTTCACAGATGACACATCCCTCCTCAAAGGTCTGGATTGGCACATTTCAGAATGGCTGCATTTTGATGGCCAAGAACCTGTAATTTTTGAAATAGACTGTAGAGCTTTTGGTGTTCTCCAGGGAGTATTCTGTTTTTTATTTAACTGTAAAGATGGGTGGGAGTAAGATAACTGAAAGGAAGATGAATGAGTATGAAAGAGTGAGGATTCCTCAGCAGGAATCCTTGAAAACTGAGCGGAGGCAAGTTCTGTGTGCCAGTATGTACAGACAACTCTGACTAGAGGCAGAAAAAATGTCAGGCCTTAGTGAGTGAAGCCAATACTTGCTGTTTCCATCTTGATAGCCTGCTGTAGCCAGGATCCTCAGTTCCTGATCTAGGCACTGTGATAGTGTGTATTGTTCCAGCCCAGGAGAAATGAGGAGAACTGTTCCCAAAACACATACAGCCTAAATAATACCAGCAGATCAAAGACGTCAGCATGGGTTTAATGGTGTCCACCAGTATATGTGGAATGGAACGTGGTTAAGGAGGGGAAAGGACAACATTGATTCTAAGATGAGGACCCCATCTGTTGTAGATTTCCTGTCTCACGGGGAGAAAGAATAAGGAAAAGGAAATACTTCCCTGCTGCTCTGGTTTGGACATAGTCTTCTAACAAAAACTGCTGGACATTCGCTGGAAATAAGCTGCCTGTGACTCAGGTGCTTGTTCCTTCCCTAGGGAGAGTTTGCTGTCCTGAGCAGAGCACTGACTCCCAAAGCTTCTGCTAGATTTTGGTCAGTAAGGTGCACATTTCGATCAAACCATTCACTGAAGTGCAAAACTGTCCTGGGCAGAACCTGAGCTCTGTGTTGGTGTATTCCTGGGGCTTCTGCAACCTCGTGACGTCTGCGCTGTGAGTGGCTGAAAATTACCTGGCTGGGTCACAAAGGCAAAAGGCAGTAACAGATTTACTAGCTATACAGATGTGGGGCTTTTCATGATTAAAGGCAAGATTGCCCCAGTTTGTCTTGCTTCTCCATAACCCTGACACAGGGAGAAGACTTTGTTGCCTTAATGAGATAAAGCATTGCTGCAGACTGAGTTCTAGTTCTAGATAAGAGTTCTAGTTCTAGTATATCTTTAGTAAAGGAGCTATCCTTTTGCTCAGTGCTGGTCAGTGCATAGCATAAGTGACTAAATTATATATCCTCCTTCCCCATATCACTGTTAATCTCTGGACACATGTTTTTGTGACTCAAAAGACCTAGAAAGCCTCAGCTCTGGTTTTATTCCTTGATGAACATTCCAGATGTAGTGGTCAAGCAGGCAGCTGAGTATTCTTGGGTTGAGTTTCTGACTGGGCACTACTGGTACCACTGCAGAATCCAGTTTAATGATAAAATAAGTTCCTGAGATAAAACCAAATTGGAATGTGGATGGACTTGAATTTCAAAATGTAGGAGAAGATTCAATGATGTCCAAGAACTGGCCTTACTCTCATTTCTGTTGCTGTAATTTTGGCTCTATTAGGGTAATTGCTGACTCGCTCCTCTCATCTTGAGAACAAGACCACTTCCCAAGTCATACATTAAAATCAGCTGTATGGGATTTCTAGCAACTTTTATGAAAAGCAGGCAGTCTTCCTGAGCAGATTTGGAAGGTTCTCTAGAGACATGCAGATATGATGCTGTTACATCTTGTTCACTTGCATTCTGTGAAGCACTTTTTCTCTCTGTTCTTACATAGCACATCGGAGCAAGGGAGATTTGAAAATTTAATGAAGCTGCAATAAAACAGACTATTGTATTTCTATATTTTTTCCATTTTTGTTTGCAGATTAACTACACTTCTGTCCAGGGCAACTTCGTCATCTACAAGAAGTCAAACAGACTCACTGCTGTAGACTTCTTTTTCCCTGTTTTCTTCCTGATATTTCTTTCAAACCTTTGTAGAATATTATTACTGAGAGCTGTATTGCCTTTAAATGCTATATTCATTTTCTTGCAATAAAAATAAATTTGGGAAGGTAAATCAAGCAGCTGGGAAATAAGCCACACATGCCAAATGAGCTTTTTGTTAAGGAATGAAGACCAGGTCAGGAGTATGTGTAACAACCCTGTGGATGGCTGAGCCAGAGGCAGAACCTGCTTGACTTAGGGCTTTAGAGAGCATGTGAAGGACCAGATAGCAGAGAGCCAGCAAGAGGGAAGAGTGGGACCAGGTGTTGACTTTGTATGCTGTGTTTTAGGAACTTCATTAGCACTACACTGAGAACAGAAGAGCATGTGGGGAAGATTGTGACTCTTTGTTTTTTTCTTTGTGGGAATGTAATGGAAGATTGGTGAGGAGAATTGTAAATACGCTCAAGTGACTGCAGCTGGGGTGGAGAAAAACACATTTATCACACTAATTGTTGTTTAGCCTTGTGTGCTTGATGAAGTAGGATCTCTGTGTTTAGATAACACAGGCCTGTGAAAGACTCAGAGGCATTATTGAACATCCTTGAAATTCCTTTTCTACTGCAAGCAAAGATCAAAGCAGCGTGGTAAACTGTCCTGGTGTGAATCCCTGGTACACAGGTGAAACCAGCAGGCTTGGTGATCTCGCAAGGACTGAGCTCTGTAGTGCCTGCATTCTCACTTGTGTATCTCTGCCCAGGTGCTTTTTTTGGGGATCCCTGAGTTAGCAAGGTAACAAAAATAAATGTACTCTTTGCATTTCATCCATGGGTTATGATTGTTCCTGTGACCTGCTTGTGTTGGCTCACACAGTGCTCTGTAATGCAACATCATGCAAGTAGTCATGGTAGGACGGCACACTGCCGGTGTCACTGTCAGAAGTCAGCATCTGGTTGGGGTGTCCATTTTCTGCCTTAAAATCTCCACTGTTGCCCTTGAGAGCGTCTGGGTTTGTGGTTATAGATTTAAGATGTGTGGTGTTGAAACTTAGCAGTGTGAATAAGCTTGGATGAGCAAATGCCAACTTGCTCCTTAGCATTCCCAGGTGAGAGCTGAGAGTGCTTTGAAGTGTTGTTGCCCCATTTTTTCCTGCTCGGGCTTGCCTTGGAGCTTACCTTCTGTACATTGAGGAAGGAAGTAATAGCCATTTCTGGGTGCCCTATGCTAAGCTATGGGGAAGCCTTGAGGGAAAGATGTGTTACAGAAACTCAGTCCTGTTGTATCATAGATAAACGTATCTCACTGACAAAAATACCCAGGGATGACTGAGAGGGCGGAGGAAGGGGAGGAGGGAAAAGAAGAAGACGAAAAAAATAAATGAAAGCATAGTTACCTTGTTTCCTGCCCCAACCCTTCCCAGCCTGTGCCAAGAGGAAAATCTCTGCAGTGCATGGTTCTGCAAACATTTCTCTTCCTACATCTCTGCTGCGAAGTGACCTGAAGGGAGGCAAAAGTGACTTTTGTCTCTTTTTTTCAGTGCCATCCTTTGACATCTGAGGAATTTCTGGCAGGGTTGGGGGCCTAGTTTCCTCTCCATCATCTCAATGTCACCAAGGAGCTGGGACTTAATTAATTCGTTGTGACTGTAACAGTGACTCCTTGGCTTTACTGAAATAATGTGTTTGGTTTGCAGACTGGAAAGGTTGGGGTTTGTTCTGATACCTTTTTTATCTTTAAACAACAAGGGTGCTGTCATTAACAACTGCTGTAAATTATAAACCAGCAGACTGTGGCTCTTAATTCTTAAATATTTAAAAGGTAGATGAATCAGTTCACAAAAGCAGAAAGTGTTATTATAATATCGAAGGTCTTTCAAGCAGGCAGTGCATAACTAAGACTTCCAAAAATATTCCCAGAATTTTGTCTCCTATTGAGTCTTGTTGCAAGTGAACAATGGAGGTGACCTGGTTAGTAACAGGAGACATGCACTAATGTATGTGCTCTGTGCCTTCACTCAGCAGCAAAAAAATGTTCTGCAGAATAAATTCTGTTGTTTTGGAGTATTTTGCTGATTTATTTTATTTTGAATATTCAGAGGTCATTTTTAACACAGCTTTTTTTTTTTTCCTAAGTATTTTTAAAGTTTACAATCCAAAACATCAACAGCATATTACAGAATCAAGATGTTTTAAAAATTAATAATGCTGTATCCTCTTTCTTTCTTTCTTTCTTTCTTTCTTTCTTTCTTTCTTTCTTTCTTTCTTTCTTTCTTTCTTTCTTTCTTTCTTTCTTTCTTTCTTTCTTTCTTTCTTTCTTTCTTTCTCTTTCTTTTCTTTCTTTCTTTTCTTTCTTTCTTTTTTTTTTTTTTCTGAATTGTCTTGACTTCAGGGTTTAAATTTTTAGTTCTTTTAAGTGTAAAAACTGATGTTTTCTTTTAACCATATCATTAGAGGACTTAAGATCTTTGAGGGGAAAACAACACATAGCAGGAGAGAGATGACAGCCATTGCAAACACCTGGCAATAATTCTTCTGAACCATTTCGTCTCCTTACAACTTTCCTCCTTTGGGAGCTGCTCCAGTTTAAAATGTGTGCCAGATCTTTCACAGATGCATGGTTGTGCCCCTCCCTCATGCCTTCATTCAGATTGAGTGATGTAGCAGCTGACCGGAGCTTCTGTCTATGTTGGACAGTCATACAGCACGAAAGACATGGGTCTGTAGGACAAAACAAGTGGTACAGAGGACACAGCGTTCCCCAGTGGAGGTTTATGATTTATTTTTAGTTTGATTTTGGACTAACTCTGGTCTGGTCCTGTGGACTGAATGTCTGCTAGTGGTTGAAGCACATCAGGATTTCTGCTTCAGTTTCATTCAAAAGGAATCCAGTTCACATGCTACAAGACTGCTGTGTAGTGTAGGTCATATCTAGATCTAGATCATCGTGGAGTGTGGGGATGACCATGAGATTTATTTTAAAACGTTAGCACCTGATCTGTACTGAAATGCTAATGCACTTGCAATCTGGAAAAGGTATTGGTAGTTGCTAAGCATTTATAATTTATTTGCACTACTGAAAATACTTTCACAGTCCAAATGCTTGGGAAAACTGCAGAAAACAATCTGAGTCCAGGAGGGCTTTTCTATGTCATATGAATATTTAAAGTCTTGTTTTCACACAGCTGTGGAAAGCTCTCGGTTCAGCTCATGGATTGACTTGAGTTTTAAATATAGTATATTTCTCGGCTACTACGAACTTCCTTTGCAAGCAAGTGTGTAGGTAGATAAAAGAAGAAAAGCAACATCATCCACAGAGAAAAGAAATCATGTAGATTTATGGACAGAGAGGTCTGCATTTTAAGAAATGGTGTAATAGTGAACAGATGTGGCAGAGCAGTTTTCTTTATCTTGAGTGCATTTTAAAGAACTAGATTCTGTCTTCTGAGGCAGAGACCTCTATGGGGACTGTTACAGAGCTATGAATTAGTAAGAGGCCATTGCCTTCTTAAAAGCAGTGTGGCTAAATGTGATCTCTGGTGCTTTGGGTAACAATTGTGCTTTGGGTAACACTTGCCATGGAGAAGTATCATCTTCAGCAGATCTGAGGGAATGGGTGGCACACTATATCGCTGATTCTTCACGTCTCCAAGGTTTGGATCACACAGACCTGGGAGGCTGGTGAGGCAGCTTCTGTACTCTGTTGTGAGCTCTGATATCTGCCTTTAGTTGGCCTGAGAAGTGAAGGATCCTTAACCACTCCTTTTCTGTGCACCCACATAAAAGCAGGACAATAGATATTCACAGCAAAGCTTCCACTGGCAGTGGAAGCTTTGCTGTGAATTCTTCTCCCTGTTTTGCATCACTTTTATCTCACCAGTATGCCAGAGCTGTGACACTGACAAAACAACTGCAAACTAGAGAGGAAACTCTGTGAATTGTTGATGTCTTGGTATGCCAAGAAGGACGGCTATTGTAAATGTGGTCCTGAGGGCAAATGTCTATTTTTCCTGGTTCTTATTTCTGTTACATATCTCTCTGTTTGTCTCTGATGGGAGCCATTGCTCTTACGTAACCAGAGCTCAGTGAGCAGAGTGGAGCGTGATCCTGCCTTATGCCAGTCTTGCTGCAGAGGTGTGCTGTGGAATTCCTGACTTGCTAAATTGCCTAAGTGTACAGTGCTGGTGAGTAATGGTACTGCATACCTGTCTCTTGTCAGTGACTCAAAAATATGTTGGTTTTAAACTACACTTTTCAGCCAGAAATAGACCTACTATTTCTCCATGACATGCCAGCTGAGGTTTTGCCATTGATCAAGTATTCAGTGGGTCTGGAAGATTAATCTACACTCAAAAGGAAAAGCTCCATGTAGGAACTGGAACATCTTAGATGGCCATAGAAGTCCCTGGACTCTGCATCTCTCTGAAGGGTCGAGAGGATGATATCTCCCAGCCTCTGGAGGCTTAATCTTTCCAGATACTTCCAGTCAAGCAATGCACTTTGCTAGAGCCACATGGCTTGAATTTTAATTACCTTCCATCCTTCATTTGCACTGCAGATGATTTGTTGCCTGTAGTAGGAGAAAGATGGGGACATCCTGTACCTTTATGTTATTTTTAACACCTTATATTTAATTTATTTGTGGAGTTGAAGGTTTAGGTGAAGGGAGTTTATTTGGAGAGCTAAATTTTTAGCATTGAGAATTAATTGATTGTAGTTCATCATGTTTTTAAAATTTGGGCTACACTTCTTAAAGTTCTCACAAAGGGTTGACAAATTGTAATAAACACCACTTGTCATGAATACAACTTTAATCAAAGAATTTATAGTTTTGTTAATATATGTGGTGAGAACCATTCTCTCTTTAAAAAGATTGGGATACCTCCTATTTAATCATGGAAGTGAAGCTGTGGGAGGCCTATGGGATATTTCTTTTATGTCTATGCTGGCCATAGCAGTCCAAGTGCAGAGGTCCTATTGCTAGTATATAAGTGAAGAAGTGCCACTCTGCAATTTTAACCAGTGTACCTACCCACAAGAATATTGTTCTCGATCTTTGAACTGGAGTTGTGGACTTCAAAAGGTTTGAAAGACCACTGGTGAGAGAGCAGTTTGAACAAACTTAGTATTGTATGTTTGACCATGAAATTGTTGGGAGGCTTTTCTTTTTATATTATGAATTGTGTTATGAATTTGAAGAAGATAAAATATTTTTCATGTCAGAACTTCTAGTGCATGCAAGGTCTGATTGGTATGCCACAAATAATTTTGAGAAAAAAAGAAAAGCAGAAATTCAGGAGAAAAACAGTCATTACTTTTTCCTCCTTTTTTAACACACCATTAGCATTCAACACTACAGAAGAAGTTACAGGAAGAAAAAAATTAAAAACCCAATAACAGTTTGCTATACTGCCCCAAAAGGACTAAAAAGAGACACTTCTAGTCCCAATTCCCTGAACAGTGTTAGAGCCATGTTGTTTTGATCTATTATCTTTTATATCCATGCTCCTTAGAGACAGATTTTATTAAGTTTTAATTGTGTGGCTTCCGTGCTTTCATTGAAGCATGAGAATCGAATGGTATGGCCATGCCAATAAAATATGTAGGTAGCTAATACTTCCTGTGCATCAGTTAGATATCTTGCGTTTGGTTTAGCATGTATTTGCTACTGATAATACTGACTCTCAGAGCTCAGCATGCATTGAAACCTGAACATACCGATGAGTGAAGAAACCATTAACAGTGCTCTAATTCCTTTTATTTATGTGATGGGACATTTGTACCCCAGCAATAAGATGATACCTGGTATAGAAGTAACTGCAGCAGATATGGCATTTTACTCTGTATCTCATTATATGTCTCTGCTTCTATGAGGTCAGCGTGTTCTCTGAAGTCTTGCTTGGTAGGGGCTTGTGGATGTCAAAATTTTCAAGGCTGCGTGGATCTTTGAAGTTTTCAGAAAGCTCTTTTTCATTACAGAGTGTATTCATGTGAAGTGGATAATTTTTTTTCTTCTTTAAATCTTTTTAAATCAAATGTCAGCTCCGTTGTGTACTTTCCCGGCATGCTGCAGAAAGGACACTTATCTGTACTTGTGCAAATAGCCTTCCTGAGTGCTCTGTTACTTCTGTTTACTTCTCATTTCGAGGGCTATTATGATTTTTTGCGTTTAAGACTTAATGGCATCACTAAGCAGCATGACAAATTATTTTGGTTCTTTAATATGAACTAAGCACTTGCAAGTGGACTTCAGCCTGAATAATGCGTTGTATTTTTTCAGTGGAATTTTTGAGGGAGCTGCACACAGCAGAGGTGCAGGAGAAGCAACACAGAGATTGTTTTGCCCTCAGACTGCTATAGCTCATGCTGCAAATAACTGACGTATCCCAGTGACATCCTACATAGACACCCAGTCCTCTACCTGTGTCCTTGCTGCCCTGAGGACAAAACCAGACAAAAATAAGCGTGTGACACATCATCCTTTATACACTTCCTCAGACACTTCCTTTATACAACACTAGTCTTAGATGCACAGTTTTACAGATCAGTTGCTTGAGTGACAGCATTAAAAGTAGCTGTGCCACTGAGACTAACCCAGCTTCGGCTATTTTTGGATACCTTGGCAGTTTTCCGCTCTTGGGGTGATGCTGTATGTGGCAATTACTCATTCTCTGTGCTGGTCCTGGTGCTCTCTCTGAAACTATGAAGCTCATAGGAGCCCTATAAATTACTTCATTACGTTACTTCTTCTTGCTTTTTCACACTACAAATGTGTTTGTTTTTATAGCAGTTTTTCTGCCCACGGAACCCTCATCTTCCCTGCTAATTTCACCTCTCTATTCTCTGCAGAAAGGCCTGTGAGTCACTCTCTGCTTCTCTGCGTTTGGAGATGGATTTAAAATTCTTGAATCCAATTAGAGTCTCCCTGTAGACCTGCAAGTCTTTTTCATTTCATGTTCCTCTGCTTTACTTTTCGTTGTGGAACTAGCAGTGAAATTACTGCAATGCATCCCCTATTCACAAACCTGTATAGGATTGCGTATCAAGCACTCCCAGCCATGAAGATGTGTACATTATACTTAGACAAAGGAGATAGGTGCTTTTGTATGTGTTCATTTTTTCCATGCGCCGGCATGGGAGATATTTAGATGTATACATTCTGTCTCTGAGAATCCACAGTACCTCCGCAGGCAGAATTTAGAATGAAGTGATAGGTCAGAGAAAAGCTACTCCTACCATCTGACCAGTGCAAAATATCTAAAAATGGTGCTTCCATTGTATACATGTCTGCTGCAAACACAAACAAAAGGGAAAAATGTGAATACTAGCAGAAAAGGCTTCAGTAAGCTTTTTGGAGCAGACTTACGCAGAACATTATCCTGTTACAAATTGAAGGATGAAAGTGGCTTCTGAAGCGGTGATTAATATTTTATGTTGCAGATCCAAGTTGCAAATGGTGGTAGCTTACTGAGACAAGCAGTACTATTTTGATCTACAGCATAGTCAGCTGTGAACATTTAAAATTCATGACGTGGGCCGTGATGATACTGAGAGGCTGAATTAAAAGCATGAGTTTTAAAACAATACATTTGGACTGGTTTTGTAATGTTCTTGATTTGAAGCTTTGGGTGTTCATGTTTCCAAACCATCCAGCAAGTGCAGGGGCCAAATGCTTACTTTAACAATCCATTAATCAGACATTTTTGAGTAGCTATTTTCTTCCAAGTTCTGGAGGTTTTAGGAAAATACTAAATAAGATTGCAAGATTTCAAAGTAATAAAAGCTCAGAACTTTCAAAATCAATAAAATTAATTCCTCCATAGAGTAAGTACAGTATATAGCTTTTTCTTTCCACTGTTGTTGTTGGGATAATATCCTTCCCAGCAAGTGACCTCAGCTGCTCCTCATAAATCTTGCCCTTGAGGCCTTTCACCATCTTGGTTGTTCTCCTCTGGACACACTAATAGTTTGATGTCCTCCTTATACTGAGATGCCCAAAACTTCATGCAGTACTTGAGACGGGGCTGCACCAGCATGGAGCCGGACAGTCACCTCCTTGGCTGGTCAGCGATGCAGTGCTTGGTGCACCCCAGGATGCAGTTGGCCCTTTTGGCTGCCAGGGCACAGGGTTGACTCATATTCGATTTGCTATCAACCCAAACCCCCATATCTCTTTCTGCAGGGCTGTTCTCCAGCCTCTCATCCCAAAATTTATATGTATAACCAGGATTATCCTGTCCCAGGTAGAGAATCTTGTACTTGCCCATGTTAAAATTCATATGGCTAGTGATTGCCCAGCTTTCTAGTCTATCCAGATCTCTCTGTAAGGCCTCTTTGCCCTTGAGGGAGGCCACAGCTCCTCCTAATTTAGTATCATCGGTAAACTTACTTAATGTATATTTTATTCCTGCATCCAGACCATTTATAAAAACATTAAAGAGCACTGGCCATAAAATTGAGCCCTGAGGAACCACACTGGTGACTGGCCGCAGCCTGATGTAACCCCATTTGCTATAACTCTTTGAGCTTGACCCATCAGTGAATAGCTCACCCAATGTATTATGGACCTGTCTGTGTGCTGGGCATTTTGTCCAGAGGATACTGTGAGAGATAATGGATGCTTTAATTAAGTACTACACATCTCCTCCATTGCATAATATATTTTTGACTATTTATGTTCACAACAGCAGACCGTGAAACTTCTTCAACCAATCTTGACTGTAAGAAAATTATTACTGAGTCCCCCATAAAGTTTGCTTTAAAACTCACCTCCTCCAGTTCTACTTCGTGGATTGTTTTCCCATATATAAAGCTGCAGAGATGACTCACCTGTGCTGGGTGATATCTTGACCCTGGTAGAGCAGTTTTATAAAAACAGCAGGACTACAACTCAGTTCTTCTGCACTGAGCAGGGGGAGCCAGCTCCAGATAAATTTGACAAAATGAGCTCTGCGTGTTGCAGGCTCTGCCTATAGGGTGGTGTTCAGTGGCAGTGGGAAAGGAAGGCTCTACCTAAACAAGGATCACTGTACCAATATGGAAATATTAGTATATGACCCTGTCAAATTGCTGTGATTTCTTTATTAACAATGCCATTGTGATTAAAGCCACTATGAAACCCACACAAGCCAGCAAGTTCTTTTGGCAGAGGTCTGGAGGTCAGGAGTAAAGTCAGTTTCCAGCCAACACTTAGTTGTGTCAGGGCAGGTATGCACTGTAGATCTGCCTTAAGTGGCGGGTATGAAGAAGGAAGGACAGGAGGGTGGTCATGGGGTGTCACTCATGCTGGCCAGAGAGCCTGAAGCAATAATGGGTTACACCAGGCTGCAGAAGGCTGCTCAGGGGTACAGTGTCAACATATATCTTGGGGATCAACTCAGATCTCCAGGTTCTTACGGGTTGCAGGGCCTGGTCTTAAGGCACTGTGCAGGTGATGAAAATGTCATGCTTCCTGAAACATGCAGTTGTGCTTTCAAACTTTTCATGTAGGCTCGAGGTTTTGATTTAAGGCTAGGAAGGCAGATTTTGATACATTATAGTAAACAGGAGCTTGTGGGATACATATTTATACATAACATAAACATTTTTGTGTACGTATTTTCTGTAGCTTAATTAATTCCAACTGCAGAAGATGTATGGAATTTTTTAAACTCTTAAAATCCTAAGGTTTATTATTCCTTTATTGTAATACGTTGTAGAAGTTTTGTTCTGGATATTTTTGGAAGGAAAATAGATTATTTTTCTACTTCAAATTCTGCACAGTGATTTTCTTTGAACTAGAATTCTCAAATAAGTTGTTCTTCTTTGAGCTACTTCTTGCATGGTGAAGAATATTCAAAACACAAATGCTTTAAAAGTTTGGTGAAGACATGAAATAGTATATCCAGTGATGAGGACCGCTATGGGTAGTGGGAACAGCTGTCTGTGATACTGAGGTAAGAGGTAGGTCAAACTGAGAGGATTATGACATCGTCTTTCACCAGTAAATAATAATTGAACAATAGTTAAAGCCCAGTTAGGTTTGTGATATATTTAAAGAACAGATATGTTCTTGGGAGTAAGCATTCTCTGTATGACTAAATGTAATATAAGTAGATATATGTGGCTCTGTATCTTGTGAGACACTCCTCTCTTACTGATCTTCCTCCCTGATCTTCACTGCTAAGTTCCAAATCCAGTGTTTCTTCTTTTTGCTGGTAGGCCACTGGCTCATTTGTCCTGCAGAGATGGTTCTCGGTAATAAGTAATAACATGATGCAGGAGTAATGCTTTAGCACCAGCTACGAAATTGAGCAATTTTTCTCAGAACCGCAAATTTTCACAAAATTTTTGTCAGGTGTTTATAGACTGCAACTTTTATCTGTGGGATGTAGAGATGCAGACAAGAAGTCCATATAAGCATTTGGCTGCGGCACAGAAGTTCCAGTTTGTGTTTGCAAGCATATTTTAAACAAGGGTTTCATTGATTGTCTGCTATTCTTTCTTAAGCAGCTTCAGTTTCTTAGAGTAGAAGAGGTTATTTAGCAGTGAAAGGCACTGAAAGCAATAAAGACATCCAGTGACACTGCAAACTGCAACCTACTTATGAGTAAGGAGGTTATAGCGTTACAGGAGCAAGGGAGTTTACCTGGTGAGAAATTCTGTCCCTTCTTTCATAATGGCAGAGAGGACCACATCCTCTGGGCCTTTCCCTGAAGCCCTGATGTGGCCTTAGCCAGAAAAGTCATTTTTGATTGAGACGGCCAAGTGAGGGACCTCTCAGCATCAGGGATGCAAGTGCTAGCAGAATTACTGCCGGGGAAAAAAAGAGAAGGCGGCTTTGGTGGAGTATCACTCTGGAAAACACTGTGTTCAGGAGACAAAAACAGCTTGAAGATGAGCACAACAGTGAGGATTAGTGGGCAGTACTGAAACACGCAGCCTCACTGGTATTTGAAACCAAGTAAGAGTATTTACTATCTTTTTTTTAAGGACCTCTGGTGTGAACTCTCTAATTGTGCAAATATGAGAACTTAATTTAATTTTATTGAAAAACCGATATTGAGTAAGTAATTTCCTATAAACAATGTCTTTTTTTAATAGGAACAGAAAGAAAGACCTCTTGAAAATGTAAGTTTCCATTGTAAGCTGTCTGAAAGGTGGAAACACAAACATTCAAAACACAAATGCTGGATTTAAAACCCACGCATTTTTACACTTGATCTGAACAAGGAAAAGCGATGCATTTCCAGATGGGCATGCAGTCTTTATCGGAAAGACACACCACACACCACAGGTTAAACAAGTAACTTTAGAAAATGGTGGTAAACAAATAGTTAAGAAATTAGTCGTGTGGTAATGCACAAATACTCTTTACTGTACATTCCAAATTGCACCAATGACAATTGGTCTTTCAGTCTTGTTTTTTTTGTGATGAGAGTGTCTTTGTGACGCTAAAGTTCTGACACATCCCAGGCTCCGACATAGTGCTGCTCATTATCAAAGGACCACAGCACAGCTAAGCCGTGGTAACTGTTGTATGGCATGCTTTTAGTCTGCAGCAAGCACAAATTCAATTTAATCTAGGAGGTGACTTTAAATTGCTTTTGAGCACGATACTCTGCAGAATCCGGCACTGTCAAAAGGATTATGCATTGTTCAAGGCTTTTAAGCTCATTGTCTTTTCTCTGCTTTTCTCCCTCCTGTGCTATATGGAGGCCCACATAGGGAATCTGAAGAAGGTGGAAGATTCAAGATAATTGTGTTTTGTAGAAATAGTGTCTCTGATTAAGACAGAAAGGGAAATGATTTGCAGGGTATTTTGGAAATTGAACAGCATAAATAAAATAACCACTTTGTAATTTATATAGAACAGTCAATTTGACATTTTTGTCATGTTCAAAATACCCCCATCTCAGTGTGTGTGCTTCAGATTTAGGTACTTGCTATGCCAAGTAGATGAATTATCAGTGATCTAAGGGTTAAATGAGTTCTAATTTATTGCAGTACATAAGTAGAGGAAAAGAAAAAAAGGTTGCTCCATTTGTCAAGTGAATTTTCAAATGAGACAGGAGAAATAAGCACATTGATTTATTTGCTTTATGGATCAGACTACATTCATGTATTTATTTTGAGCTTCGGCAATTCGGGACTCAAAGAAGACATTCAGCTGAAAAGCCAGTAGTGACCTGAAATTCACATCGGTATGTTAATGGTGCCTGTCTGTTGGACATTACAAGGTCACATTTCTTCTGGGCTTCCCCAGAACACTGCTGATTTGCAAAACTGAGTTTCCCACTGTTCTTTCCATTGTGCTTGCCTGGGGAGAGACCAGTGACATTGGAACAGTAATGCCTGTTTTGGCTGGGAGCACTTTCAGTCAAGTCTGTGGTTTGCAGTGTAGTGTGTGCTCTGTGTTGGTGCCCCAGAGTGTATTGCTCCCTCATGACCTCTCCTTAAAGGGAAACTGCATTTACTCTCAGCTTTTGCTTTGGTTTTAATTCAGCCTAAGAAAATGCTCTCTGTGGAGAAGCTCAACTGTAGTCTACTTTTACCTTTCTTCCAGCAGAACACTATTTCATTTACATCCCTTTCCATTCCAATACATTTTAAATGTCCGCTATAAGAGGGAGACTGGAAATTTTCCGTTGTATTTTGCTGTTCCATCTTTCTTTTGAACTCTCTTGACGCTGGCCTTGAAGAGACATTGAGAAAAACACTAGTTTTCAGGAATTAACAATGCATTTTAAGAGAAGAAAAGAGGTTCAGACTTTTTGAGAAGCCCATCTTGGCATAATCATGTTGCAGTAAGCGGGTGGAAGACATATTCGATACTGTTCATGTACCTATCTGGCTCGGTGGCATATAAAGACACAAGCATAGAGGAAAATACGGAGCGTTCATGGGATTATCAGTATGGAGTTTTCTCTAGAAACATGTAATACTAACCTTGTTGAAATCTGCTGGTCATGGTAATAGTATGCAATAGTAGCATTATAATTTAAGATTAGTTCTTGCCGTGGTGGTGAAGTCCAATTAAAGTTAATAGAAACTGCAATTCCTTCTATCAACATGGCACTTACTATTTGGTTCTTCAGTATTTTTATACTACCTTCTGTAGAATTAATTTTCATTTTTGATGTAATCATTAAATTTCCCATTAACAAATATGCAGCGGAATAGTTTGCTTATAAAAACAATACAGAAAAACTTAGGAAATTTGTACTGTTCAACTAGTGGAAAATAGTCACCATTTTCAGCAGCAGATGAAAGGTTTATTTTTTTTTTCCCCACGAAAAGATTATTTTTTTTTAATAGTATCAGCAGTTACCTACTAGATGAGTAAAATTACCTGTATTTCCAATGATGACAAACACTTCTTTCAGGGGGGAAATCCAGAGCTTAAGCCAAGTACTTGAATTTTTTTACTTTTGCAGACTAAAGGGGGAAAAATAGAAACAGAAATTTGCTTAATTGTTCATCCTCAGTTTTTTATTGTCTGGAACACAACCCCAGGGAGATATGGCAGCTGGGAATAGCACTGCCGTAGCCAGACCAAAGGCCTGATGGAGTTCTACTAGCAGCAGTGTGGTTTAGCTTTTAGCAGCAGCTCTCACTAGGAAGGAGGTGAAACTTAGGGGCTGTTCAGGGTACTTGTGTTATACATACCATCCCTCTTCAATTGATTGTCAGTGCAGACTGTTGCCAGTAGTTCAAAGGGAACTGTAGAGTCCACCACAGCCTGTGCTTTGCCTTGCCATGTTGTGGCAGTGGGCTTGTGGGTGAGCTAGAAGCAGTGGGGTGTTGGACGCATATCCCAGAATTTCTTTGTTAAATGTCTACAGGGATGTTTAAGGCAAGTTGGGTGACCCCAGTGGTAAGAGTGCCCCTGTCATTCTAGATCCCACTAAACCTCTTTGATAGAGATAAGTTGTCATTAGGGCTTAAAAAAAATTTATAACCAAGGGTGTTTTGCTGCTGAAATGATTTTTAAATGGGTTGAAGTGAAAAGAGACAGCAGTGAGAATTTCTCATTTGTGGTAGTCATGTACTCATACACACTATGCGAGGTACCAGGTAGGTTTTTGTAGATGGCACCTAGAAAAATGCTCACTTGGCTCAGCGTGGTCATGTATGGTATCTTAGAATAATTCAGATTAAACCTTGGGCTGTGATTTTGAAAGACTTTGAGCTCTTAGTCCATAAAGTCTTGATCAAAGTGTCAGCAGTGTGTCTGCTGTCATTTAAGTATATTCTTAGAACAAAGTAATCTGGGATCATGAGCTGACTCCTTGCTTGTCACAAGAGCCAGAAAATGGAAAAGACTTTGTTACTGTCATCTTGGGCTGGATCCCTTCTGTAATTGAAGGTGGTAGGGAAAATTGCAGTTGTCTTCAGTGACAGGGAGATCAGCATTAGACCGAGTGTGGGCTGGTTAGAAATGAAAGAATTTTTATTACATGACCAACCTGCCCAGGCGTTTCATGGTATGGTCTGTCTCTATTTTAACTTGAGAACCTGGTACCATGGACACACAATGTGGGGATCTCAATATCCACTGGTAGCTGGAAAATGGCTTACAAAGTTAATTAACTGGCATTTTATTGCATTTAAAAATGTATCCTAATAGTCTGTGTATTGTCTGTGTTGACTAGAAGAGTGTCTAGTGCTTTAAATAGTGATGTGAATTGAGACTGCCCAAGGGGAACAGTGATGTCATCAGTCTAAGTGTGTTGTTCAATATTACTTTCCATTTAAACCTCAAACTCCTGTGAAGGAACAAAAAGTTAATAACACTTTGCTGTTTGGACATAGCATTTTTAGTTTACAGAGATGACAGACACAATTTCTTATGCTTGCTACTCCTTCACCTTCTCACTGTTAACAGATTGGGAATTTGCAGTCAGATAAACACTGGTTCCTGCAAGGATTCACCAAGGAAAAAGGAGATCTCTGCAATACTTTGCCTCTCATACACTTCTGGCTATACACGAATGAACTTGACATTCAAGGCTAAATCTTGAAATGAAAAGTTCACTTTATCAGTATAAAGTAATCAATTCATTTTTGTATGCACATAAACAGAGGAATTGTTGTTACAGTCTCAGACAGAGACCTTGGCTCTGACTCCTGCTTAAATTGTGATTGCTATTGTGGCTGACTGTTGGGTGCTAAATGAGGAACATCCATGACTAAAAGCACAAGGTAGGTCAGGTTAATCTTGGATCTGGAGGCTCCCTGGCTGGGGTTGTAGACGGTTTACAGGGTGCAGAGATAGAGGATAGGAAGGAGCTGTCAGTGGATCAGTCCTGAATCCTTCTGTCCATCTTTCAAAAAAGTTGTACTCTTTTAAATTGGTGGTTGGCTCAAACAGGGATGAACCCTGGGACAATGACAACAGAAAAAAATCTCCTTCGTTTATCTAAGAGACACAAGTCATACAATTCCTGATGAGCTGTACTTAGAATGTGTTTTTGCTCTAGAGGATTTGTCACTGTCCTCATCTCCAAGTAGTCAAATATGCTGTTGAGGCTGTGTCGGTAGCACTACTTAACACATTCTCTTCTGCTGGTACTTAAAGCAACTATCCTGAACTCTAATTTCTTCAAAGAACCACATTGGCTGTTTGCATGGGTCTGTTTGTAGGCTGTGAAGCAGCACGTCAGCATAAGAGTTTCAGCAGTTGTGAGCAAAATCTTGAAGACCACCTTCAATGCCTGTGCCTGTTTGCAGTTTCTCTCTTGTGTCTTGCAACTGTGAGCACTGCCTTTGCCTGTGTTTGGTGTGATGTGGGATGGCTCGGGGCAGGGGCTGACGTTTTGAGACTGGTGCTGCACCCCCTCCCAGAGAACACTGCACGGCGGGAGCCATTGCGGCCAGACCCTGAGCCCCAGGCGGGCGGCTGGGTGACCTCAGCACAGTGTCGTGTCAGGCATTCGCTTAATGAATTTCAGTTACCATCAATTATAAGTGCTGAGGGAGGCGGGGGGCAAGACAGCCATGCTTTACCCCATGTCTGGCTGTTGCGGTGGATTTAAGAGCATTACGGTGGTTACATAAGGCGGCGATGGCAGCGTCCCAGGAGGCAGGGGCAGAAGATCAGCTGCTGGAGGTCACCTGGTCACAGAAATTATGGATTATGAGCCCTTGTTGGGCAATATTGCCCTCTGCACTCCTGAACTGCTTTATTGGCAGCTCATAATCCAGTACAAGCCACTTTTTATTCTCTTGATTTGCCTGAGAGGAGTTAAGACTGTGTTGAGTCACGGGGTATGATAAGCTGTATGTGGCCCATGCATCACTTACATAATGTCCCACAGGCCGGGGCTCTTCTGGGCTGGCTTGGCTGTGCCAGGCTTGAGCCCTAGCACTGTTGTCATGGGCTATATTTATCGACTTGTTTAGAAACAACTCTTCTGTTTCGTGTGGCCTTCTATAACAGATGTTAAAGACAACTCTTAAGAAGCTAAGACATCTGGAATAAAGTGCTTTTAAAAGTTATTATTATTTTTATTTACAGTGCTGCATACATGTAAATTTTCCACTGCCTTGGATTTAGATGTTGTGACTTTAGATATTGTTAAATAATGGCTGTTGTCAGTGCTTTACCATTTCTGAACTTTTATGTACCTTGGTGAGACCCAGATTTTTCCTGAAATATTCCAGTTCTGTTTGCTTAAATACTAAATATTAGTAATTTCTATTATAATTTAAAAATATTTAAGAGCATCGTTGTTCCCAAAAGATGACGTGATATTCCAATAATAAAGACTCTTGAGTTCTTGGGTGTTTGACTTCAAGATCATCATTAAAATTTATCACTGAAAGGGTTTTTAAAATACTTTCTTTGTGCCTTATGGGCACTGCTGTTTGATGTTTTCAAAGTTCTTTTAATAATAGTGAACTTAAACTGGGTAGTGCTGCAGTTATTTGTGAACTTCCTATCACTTCTGCAGTTCCTGTATCTTACTTCCTTTGTTAAGCACCATTTTAAAAGGCAACTTCAGTATTTCTTTAAAGTATTCAAAGACTGCTTACAAGACTTTTGCTTTTAATTAAAAAAAATGAGAACAATAGGAATTGAAAGATTCTTACTGGGGGATATTATACTGCTTGGATGTTGTTTAAAGACAGTTTTCCAGCAAGAGGCTTGATATGGAAACTTTTTATTCTATATATATTTTTTTTCCAACTTGGTATACACTGGCTTATGATTGTAGACCTACTGGCAAAGTACTGTGTTTCTGAAGTATGCTTCTTGCAACTACAGCTTCTTATGACATAGCACTGCTGTAATGACAATACGAACCAAGGAATTATGTTTATCTGCCTTGACAATGTCTCTTTAAATCTGTGGGCTCTTACTGTTTCCTTGAGTAATTTCTCCTGGTTCCTAACCTACTAGGAAATGGTGCTTCATAGGCAGATTGTTATACCAGTATGAATACTGTGAAAGATCAAGGAATCAAGGAACCAGTTAACCACTAGTCAGCAAGTTACCAGTGTACAGCAAACATTACTTTCTCCCAGGATTATTTCCATTGCAGTCATACACAAGGATAGAGCTGTGGCCATCCTGTAGCTACTTATAGATGGTGAATAATGTTTTAAAAGCTTTCACATCTTGAAGAAATTATTTCCATCATGTTTTGACAGGTGAACTTTTGATGTCTGTAAAACTAATGTGCATAGCGAAAGCGCAACATTTAAATGGGTGTTGATTACTTACCTTGAAAATCCTATGTGTTAGCTTTCACTGGTGTGAATTTAACTGCCTATTTATGTCATTAATAATCTTGCTTCTGTATGAAAGAGAATGTCCCTGTGTTGAAAAGCTTATATTGTGCAGATGCTG
The DNA here is from genome assembly GCF_964273445.1 of Streptopelia decaocto. Lineage (NCBI taxonomy): Eukaryota > Metazoa > Chordata > Aves > Columbiformes > Columbidae > Streptopelia > Streptopelia decaocto. The sequence continues at coordinate 18,519,405 of NC_138657.1, read as the reverse complement.
TTCAACACATTATGTTTCCAGGGAAATGCCACTACAATTTAAACATGAAAAATAGGAACTTATGGTAAAAAGTTATTATCATACTGTAACTTATCTGATTTCTCAGATTCAGACCCAGAAATCAGTTAATGCTGGAAAGATTATTTGGTTGCATTTCTGAATATACGGAAACTTTGCATGTCACAGGTGCACTGAAGTGATATTCTAACTTGCCATATGTGGACTTACAGCACTCTGATTCTTAAGATACTGAGCTATCAGTTGATGCTTTGAAGTCATCGGTGCACAAGCATGGCGCTAAAGGTGAGATATTCCAGAAGTAACTATCATGAAAATAGGAGTCAGTAGTGAAGAAGCGAAAACGGTTAAAGAAGCTCAAGTTTTCACAAGAAGTTCTGTGCATATAGGGAAAGCAGCCATCCCTTGGGCTTTGATCCTGCAGGGAAATTTTGCCAGGCATGATTCAGGTTTCATTAAAAACATGTCAGGGTACAGGTGCGTCTTTTTTGTGTGGAACTGGTACTTCAGCTATAGAATAGTTTTAATCAGTGACTCAAAAGTTGCTTAGTATATTCTACAAATAAATAAATCAAACTGCAATGAAGTAGTTGGATACTCTCGCAACAGTATCAGCCATTTTCCTCTCTCTTCCTTGCCAGGAAATTCTCAGGAGCTACCTTTGATAGTAAGTGGCCTATATCCTAAAATAGATCCTCGATAAATTAAAGCAGTTAGTGAATTTATGTTAGTCATGTGGGAAATGCTTGGAGTCAAATGTGAACAGTGAACAGATCTCAATATTATCTGTCTTTCACTTCAGCAGAATCTGATATACCATATACTACATTCAGATGGAAAAACAAGCAAAAGAAAAATCACTGAAATCAGAAATTGGCAAGTGATTACTTTGTACTAAAAACTATTTGGAGATTTTGATTTTAAGCCTATATGGAATGTTATCAAGCCATAGGACTTGTACTTTGAATAAAGACTTCTCTAAATATCCCATGGAAAATATGACAGGGAATCTTTTAGTACCTTTTTGCAAGTTGGTGTATAACCAATTGAGATTTCTGACAGGAAATGAAATTGAGACAGCTGGAAAATGAAAGTACACAGAATAAGATGCTACACCGACCTCCGAGTAACACTTCTGTTTCCTACTATAATTTATGAGCTAAATAAGAAAAAAAAATTATACCATCATCTATAACAATAGTCCCTTCCCAAAGCCTTTCCTCCACATGCAAACATTTTAGGCAGAAAATGGCAAATCAGTTACAGAGTGAAATATAGGAGAAGTCTGCAAATATTATCATAGAAGCTGAAAATGTAAATTTCCTGTGCTTTTAATATCTTCAATTTTTTACTAATCTGGGTTTTAAGAATAGTAGTTATTTTTGAGAAAGAATTGTCATTGTTTAGAAATTAATTTTGTGCCCTATTTTGTTTTTCCTGGAAAATAGTAGCCTTTTAGAAATATTTTCTTAATATCCTAAGTAGAAGAAAGCTGGACATAGCAGCTGGGCTCACTAATAGCAGCAGTGCTGGCTTTCAGCAGCCTAACAGTGGTTATCTTTTGAGTGATAGAGTAATCCACAACCTAAATTGAACCCAGCTGTCTTAGCTTCTTATTTAACTGCTGCAGCTTCTGCAATAAGCATGTGTTCAGCAGAAGCTTCCTGGAGATTATCTGTGTCAGTTAATAGGAAATTGTAAAACCACGATATGTTCCTAACAGTACTAGAAAAATTCATTTGCAATCTGATGATCTGGGCCAATATGACGAGTTGATTCAATTGCCTTCTAATTTTCTTGTGTTTTGATTATTTCACTAATCTTGAGACCCTTTTTTTTTGCATGTCATCTTCATAGGCTTCATGACTCTCTATGGAGCAGACAGAAATTGGTAGAAATGCTGGTCAGTATTTGTCAACCTTTAGCAAAGCAAATGCAAAGCTGTGCTTCAAAAATTGATGCTGATTTCTGAAAAAAAAAGGAAGGATAAACTTTGAAGTCTCTGTGACAAGCTGAAAGTAAAATCCCTGGAAAACTTCCATCTTAAAGATGCCACTACCTCTCTTGTTCTTTGTGTCAACTTGTATCAAAATGGAAAGACACTAGTAATGTCTGATCCAAAGAATTTCTATGATTTGTTTCTAAATCAAAGCGGAGATTTTGAGCAATCCAGGAAAGTGCATGTCTTTGGAATAATTTTACATGTTTTCTGGACTTAAGGTATAAACACTTTTTTTTTTAAAATTTGTAATTCTGTAAAACCCATTATATGTAGACCCCAAACATTTCTACACCTATTGAAAGAGATATACGCAATGTAAAACAACCTTCATTTTGAATGGTTTTTGTAGTCTTTGTGAGATCTTGAATGTTAATTCCCAGAAAGGATTATTCCCATTAGTCAGTCTCCTTTCTAGATTTCTCAGTGTCTCTTCATTTTGAAATTACATTTTGTGGCGGAAACTGTGTGGATCTTATGTCAATCCCTTATCAGTTAGTGATGACTTAGCAATCAAGTCTTATTCTTGTATTCTCCTATTTAATTTCCAGCTTGCATATGAGTCAGGACCCCAAGAGGATGTTTCCTCTTCTCATTTTCTTGGGTTCTTAGTTTAAACCATAATGAAAGGAGAAGTTAGGAGAAGGAGGAGACCCATATGGTCTTGTCACTTCACACTAATAGTGTCCTCTGCTTTCTGCTGTGATGGTAGTTGGTGTTATTTACTTGATAAGAATGCAAAATGATCATGGAGCTTGGTATGAGTCTCTTGTCCAGATACAAACAACTCTATCCAAGAAAGATACATTAATCTGTTTTTTCAACCTTAGGGTAGGTGTTGTAGTTTGTTTTTTTTTTTTGGTGGGGTTGTGTTTTGTGGTTTTGTTGTTGTTTGTTGTTCCTAGTGCAGGGTCAATGACTTGCACTGGAAATTAATTCACATCCATCTTCACTGGAGCTGGTACATGGGAGTAAGCAAGCATGGTTAAAATGTTTTAAATAAAACTCCATTTCTGCTTATGTTTTTTATTTTTCATAAAAATTAAACTTACAGGTAAATTTCACTTTCATGAGAACTGTCAACTGTTTAAGTAAAATTTTAACTTATTTTATTAAATTTTAAAAAATATGATTAGGAAAATTTTCTGCTGTTTGTGAGATGTATTTCAGGTGTATTTTCCCCTTTATGGGCTAAACTCTCAAGTGGGACTACAGATGTGTGAAAAGAGATATGGTCTGGTATGCTATCAGTTACTTTGCTTATAAAGCCCTCCAGAGAAGGATGGGCTGTGGAAGGCTATTAGATTACAATTCTGAAGGACACCGTAATACCTTTTCTGAGTAATTTTTCCTACCTAGCAAAGGCTGGAGCATGGGTAAAGATAATGTATTTTGACTATATTTGATTTGATGGTATTAAGAATATTTTAAGATGAATATCAGACAGTAAAACTGTCTTCATTCAGCAAGTTTGCTAGTTCAGTTGAAAGGAGGAGAGGTTAAAATAATACCTTGAAAAATTAGTGTGGAAATGTTACTTCTTAGTGCAGTCCTTCGGGTTAAAGTACTGATGAAATGTTTTAATTTCTCTTTGTAGAGTAAATCTCGATGCATTTATCCAATCTTTACGCAAGAAGTAAATCTGTTTGCTTCAGGAAGACCTTGCCTGACTAGTAACTGAGCAAAACTGCTGACATTTGGTTCACTTGAGGGTAGGCAGCTCTGAGTTTGGATCACCTGGTGAAATGGTGGAGACACCACTTTTTGTGACATAATATTTTACCTATATTTTGTTTTTCTCGCTGATGATTTGTTTCTGAACATATGCGGTCAAGCAAGTAATGGTCTAATAACCTGTGCTCTCCTACAACATAATAGCTGCTAAAATGACATGTCATGTAGATGTCTTTCAGTGGCTGCTGCTATCCTATTGTTATTGATATAATTAGTATTTCTCTAGTTATCTTCACACAATTCCCCTTTTTATTTGGGGGGGGGGGGGAAGGGACAGGGACAGGAACGGGAACAGAGGCTGAAAAATCATTAGCCCATTCTTTTCCATGCTTGTTTTGATTTTACCAACAGAAGTCACAAAGTCAATTTGTATTTTTGTCATCTCAGTGTCTCCATAACTAGGTCGGCTGTATTCCAGTACTTGGAAATGTGTTTGATCGTTGGAGATTGGGTATTTTGAATGAATGTGGTGTTAAATATTGAGTATAGGATTATTTAAACTGCCCAAATTTCAGTGATTTGAAATCTGCTTGTACGCCATAAGCTACCTATCTCTGTTGGTCTAGGCAGACATACGTAACAAAGAAACCCACATAATGAGAAAAACTTTTGTTATGCCTAAGAGCAAACCAAGTCATCTGGCTTTTCCCTCCATTTCCCCACTTGGAAAATTAGTGGGATGTCAATCATTCGCCTTGGAATTTGACTTGCACTAACACTTGTATGTCTTCCACCATGGCCCCAAAATGAGTCATACTACTTTCTGCAGAAAAAAACATAGGCAGAAGAAATATAATTAAATTCCTCATTACGTAACGTAATGTGGTGGTACTGTGGAACTACCAGAGTGTATGCAGTAAGGAGTATTTTAATTAGATGCTTATACAACCAAGTGTACCCATCCTGAGCTTCCTCATAGCTCCTGTGAACTACAGAAGACCCTCTTGGGTTTTTTATACAGAATTTTAAAGCTTTGTGATTTTTTTCAAGAGCCTGTCTATGAAGGCATGCTTTTTTTCCACAGGCTTTTTATTCAAACATGAATCATAGTTGAAAGTCAAGGCAGAAATACACATTTTTATTGCAGTAAAGTTTACGCATACATAGCGTCCCGCCATTATCTCCTGCTAGTCTTTCCTAGGCTTCTCTGATCTCTGGTCTTTCTGCCATCTAAGGACTTAGCTAAGTGCTTGTTTTGAATTAAGGACAAGGAGGAGCAAGCCTAAAACATTGTGGGATACCCAGAACAGATCTCTGTGCTCTAATTAAGAAACCTTTTGCCATAGCTACTCTATTATCTGGTAACATAGCTTACCATATTTTTAAGTTATATCAGAGGATCTGTCATTTGTTATGTAATTATGGTGGGTTTTTTGTGGACTAAAACAAAGTGCATTTTTGAGACACTTAAAGTTTTATCAAGAAAAATAAAAATGCCATACACAGAAAGCGATATGGAGTTTATTGCTTGGCTGACTGCAATATTTCAACAAATGCAAAGTAAATTTAGTAAAAAGCTGGAACACACAGTATAAATCATTGTCTTGGTACAAACTATAGTTTTCTTGTTAGCTGCTAAATTAAGCAGGCAACAGCTGGTAGCTCAGATGCATATAGGTCTGCAGTCGTGTGTTCTTAATGAGTCATTCTGATAATGCTTACCTTTGTGTTACCTAAAATAACTATCTCACCTAATCATTGCTATATATGACATTTGTCTGCTTATTATACCATTTCCTCAGTCTGAATTTCTTGCTAGAAGATACATTGTCATGTCCTCCTAGCACTGAATCCCCCTTAATTGTTATACTTGTCATTTCAAGAGGTAAATGCTTGTAACTCATTCTCAGATGGTAAAAATTGTGCTTCTGAACTGCTTAAAGGAGCACATCATCTGCTTAAGCATCAAGTTTGAGTGAAAACTGAGGATTTCTTAGAAATATGATAGTTACACAGTGCTTTATAAAGTAAATCTGATGTTACCTGAAATGGTAGATACTCAGCTTACCCCTGGGCCAGAATGCATACAAACTTTTACTGGCTTTTAAAATCTCTTAGTGACTTTAGTTCTGTTTTTTTTTTTTTAAGGATAACCAGCTGAATTCTAGCCTTTGGAAAATTTAGTAGCTGAGCACTTTGTTGATACGTCATCTGTCTGAAGCAATCATTGCTTCATGCCTTCCATGCAATAAGAACATTTAATCTCATACTCACTTTGGGATGGTCGTCTCTCAGGCCTCATATAACATTCAGAAAACAGGAGAATTCTTCTTGAGGCTTCCTAGATTCTGTGTCCACATCTCCTACTTTTCTTAACAGTCTTGCAGTCATCAAAATGGGGATGTTACACCTTATTCCTGAAACAGAACTAATAAAAAGCAAGTGATGTTTTGAGTGACTTGGAACATGACTGTGACATGTGAAGCTCCCCTGCCTGGTTTGACCATATCAGATTTGGAAGATTTCTGTCCAGGGACTGAGGGGATGGCAAGAAGTCAACATATGTAACACTTGCTTAAATTATTTTACTGCCATATCATTTTCATTATACTAAATTGTTATTTAAGGCTTACCAGGACTCTCCAAAGAGCCTTAAATGTTAGTGTTGTAATAAAAACCTAACTGAAGCCATGGCAGTGTGCACTTACTGATTTTTCTATACTGGCTTCCTTTAACCATTCTCTGAGGGCTTGGAAAGCTGCTAGTGGAAAAGACCCCCAGCTGCTGATGGAAGGTGAAACATGGGAAGAAGAACAATCAAGACCAAAAATTGAGCTCACTCTGGTGCATATGTGTGTTACGGTAACTTTAAATGGTCTCCAGATTAGTGGATTGGTACATTTGCCTTTTCAGCAAAACATCATGAACAATTAATTCCACAGGACACCAGGGTCTGCTGTCATCTCTAGGAGCAAAGCAGGTTTTAGCAGTAGCTACAGTAAGGAGTGGGAAAAAAAGGAAGTCTAATGTTTTGGCTTCCTCACAAGGTATTTAACAGCCTACTGTGTTCTGGGCCAGCTGATTACAATTATCCTGTGCATCTAGAGCAATTCATTCCAACCAGTTTTGGAGGTGTATAGGAGGAGGGTAGTAGGACTAGGAGGGAAATCAGTTTACAGAGTATTCATAAATGTGTCCAGATATTGTGACCGAAAAAGTACCCTATCTGTCAAATAGAGTCAAGCAAGAAGTTTACATATCTGTTCCTGTGCTCTTTATCATGCTGGTGTAGCTAGGCTCCACAAAGCAGAGCTCAACAGCTGTTGGTCTTTTTCTGTGAGGAATATGTGTAGCATAGCATCTGTTGAGTCTAACTTCACCCACGTTTTGCTTTACATTAAGAACTTGCCTGTAATTGCCACTGCTTCCATGAATATTTGTGCATGCAAAGTTCTAGAAGTCACATGTAGTCGTTTTTGTAAAAGCTGCTTTCAAAAAGGGGAGAAGCATGTAGAGAAAATGGCATCATAGGAGAGTGGGAGATTTAGCTGAACAAACCGCCTTTCATACAGCAATAACACTTTTCACTTACAATGCCTCCCATGGCAGCATCTCAAAGATGTTGCTGTTTTTCACATATGAAGAAACAGCGGTAACGGGATAGGCCATTTACCTGGGTCAAATTGTAAACCAGCTCTACTGTGCAAGTATCAGTTGTATTGGATGCACATTTTACATTAGTAAAATCAAAGACTATTTTGTTATTGCTTTCAGTGGGAAAACGGATCATGCAGAGGTCTCTCAGGATTTTGGATACAGCATTACTCAGATCCATTTATATGCAAATAGAAAAAAACCCTCATAAGCTGAGTTTGATGGCAAAGATATATCATTGCTACTGATGTGCAGACAGAGAAAATCCTTCTTGCACACTTATTGCTCTTACAGCTTCATCTGTAGAGTTAAAAAGCAGAATAAGTCCATGACATACAGGTTGCTTGCACATTATTTTTACCCTCCTGGACTTGTGAAGCTCTTAACAGAGAAAAATATGTTACTACTAATATTTCAGCCTTCAGTTTTAAGATATTATATGTTGAGAGAGAGATGGGAGGGAAGTATGCTAATTCCTGGTTTTGTTAAACAGTTGAGCTTTTCCATTTTGAGAGTGTTTTCATGGTCACGTAGGCACCTGCACATTTATCACTGTTTCAGTTAAGCTGCGTAGACATAACACCAGGCAGGTTCACTCTAACATAAGTTTTATTTAAAGACTGTTGTGGGCATGATAAAATCTATTTTCAGAGGAATGTGGAAGACACAAGGATAAAAGTGGAGGTGTGATTATCTCACAGCTACTTACATCTATATTAGTCAAAACCCCTGGTAAACTATCCAAATGCACTTGTTCCTTTCCCAGTAAACAGACACTGCACAAAGCAAACAGCTTGTGTTAAGAATGTCAATCTGCTAATTAAAGTCTGTGTTAGTTTTCACATTTATTTCATTTGATCACTTGATGAATATAATCCTCAGAAATCTCTTGCAAGAAGGAAATATACTTCATGAAATTCCAAATCCATGGCAGACCCAGAACAGTTTAATGGTTATTGACATCCAGTTATCTCCTTGTCTGTTTTAAAAAAATGAAGTCTGCAAGTAGTTGACCTTTTATGTGATTATTCATGTATCATCCATAACAAACAGAAGCAATAAATCATCTCCAACTCTGATGATCTTTTATAACACTTACAGCTTAAGATGCAGGCTCCTATCTTAAAACTTTCTAAAAATAACCATTCAACAAGTGACAGAAAGATCTCTGTCTCTTTTAATCAACTTTATCAGTGACTTTAAAATTAGTTAATAGGTGGCACTGAGAACTCATTAAGGGTGTTGATTGACAGCCAGCTGAACATGAGCCAGCAGTGTGCCCAGGTGGCCAAAAAGGCCAACAGCATCCTGGCTCGTATCAGGAATAGTGTGGTCAGCAGGACCAGATAAGTGATCATCGCACTGTACTCGGTGCTGCTGAGGCCCCACCTTGAATACTGTGTTCAGTTTTGGGCCCCTCATCATAAGAAGGACATTGAGGTACTAGAGAGAGTGCAGGGGAGGGTTATGAAGCTGCTGAGGGGTCTGGAGCACAAGGCTGAGGAAGTTGAGGGAACTGGGGCTGTTTAGCCTGGAGATAAGGGGACTGAGGGGAGACCTTATCACTGTCTGCGGCTACCTGAAAGGAGGTTGTAGCATGGAGGGTGTGGGTCTCTTCTCCCAAGTACCAAGTGACAGGACAAGGGGAAATGTTCTCAGGTTGTGCGAGGAGAGGTTTAGATTGAATATTAGGAAAAAAATTCTTCCTGGAAAGGGTTGTCAGGCATTGGAACAGGCTGCCCAGGGAAGTGGCAGAGTCACCATGCCTGGTGGTGTTTAAAAGGCATTTAGATGAGGTTCTCAGGGACATGGTTTAGTGCTAGAATTAGGTTAGGTTGTGGTTGGACTTGATCCTGAGGGTCTCTTCCAACTGAAATGATTCTATGATCCTACGAAATCAGCCTCTTGGAAGCTGAACATGGGTAATGTTCCCCTCTTAAGAGATTTCTTTGTGCCAGCTGAACATGGCAGTGACAGACATGATCATAGGTGTTACCTTATGATGGAGACACAATGCCATGTAATTAAAGACTCTGTCTAGGTTTCTTCAGATGACTGAACAGTATCAGCACTTGACAGCAGAAACTAACTTATTTTTACTTGATTTTTAAGGAGACTGAATATTCCAAACCAAGTCTGTCAAGTAGCCTTGGCACATGGAATATCGCAGGAGAGCATGGTGTGTAGCTAATGTTATGCAGACAGGCAGTCTTGAAACATATTCAATTTCTTTTGGAGCTGTCTTTAGGGGAAAGACTGGATCTGTTTAATTTCAAGGAAAAATAAAAATACATGTCTTCTGAAAAACAGTGGGGACTAGTAAGTCATGCTTTTTTATCTCCTGCTTTCATGCTGTGTGAGCTCAGAAGTGCTCATTTTTCTTCCAGTACACTTTCTTTTGATAGTGTTACTCCAGAAGAAAGAGAATTTGGGCATTTATGTGGGAAATTTTAGAAGTGTGCTTCACCTTCTCCTTTACATGTAAGTGAACAGGTATGGAAAAAGCATCTGCTATTGTGTGATGTGCACAGATTTGTTTGTACTTGTCATATGAGTAAGTATTTCATTTTTATTCTGTTGAATTTTTTGATGACTATAAAACAGAGGAGTGCACTACTTTGTACATTATTTTGTAAGTGAATTATATTTGAGGTGATTTCCATTACTGCTGGCTACTGTGGTGGATGGCATATTTCCATATGGAGCCACTAAGGAAGAATAACTAAGGAGTAGGTGACCTCATATTTGGTCATTAATCCTCCAGAGAGGAGGTGCTGACCTTAGATTTCCTTTTCTTAGCACTGAACAAGGCATCCTTGGAACTAAATCACACCCATGTAAGTATAAGGTTCCTCTGCAGTTGCAGAGGTCCAGGGCCTGGGCCTTCAGGCTGCAAATGACTTATGTGGTTGGCCAGGAAACATTTTAATATGTATTTCAAACGTCTGAGTATGTAACAACTCAGCTGAATGGTAGTCAGTGTCGTTGAAACTGACTTGGCATTTAAATGTGGAGGACAGTAGTTCCTTTGGGCTGCAGGTAGCTCAGCCCTGACTGGCGACCTCCGTGCTCCTGGCAGTGAGTGCCAGCTGCTGCTTTACTTTGCTTTAGGGTGGTGTTTTTCCTTTAACAAGGAAAGTGACCATGGCCAAAACTAACTAACTATTCATCTTCATACGGGTAGTATTCTGAGAATCCAAATTTCCCTATGTTGAGATGTTCTTACCAGCTTTAAAATGCTGCAGTAGGACATTTGGGATAAGACCTAGAACCTGGCACAGCACCTTAACAGTAGCACCAGGCCAGACAGTCTAATAGGGCTTTGTAATGCAGGTAGTGTCACTAGAACCTGGTGAATACATATAATAAATATATAATAATATATAATCTTTACTGCAAATTACATATATATGTATGTATATATATATATATGTATGTGTATATATATATATATATATATGATTTTATTTTAAAACTGTTTTCATAGAACCACAATGTTTCTGGAACACATTCATATTTAAGCAAGGCATGTTTCAGTTTGGTTTAAATAATCGTAGCTAAGTTGGTTTAAAATCATGTTGCATGTTATAAATAGTGCAGCTGCTTGTGGTAGGCAGATTCTTCTTACAGCTAGATAATCCATTTGATGTTAGTTTGGAAAGCTCACTGCAAACAGGGAAGAAAAGAAGAAAGGTCTTGACCTTTCCTTTCATACTCAAAGAAGATCCCCATAAACTCACGGAGATGCTTGTGCGCAGCCCTTACTTCTTGTTCTGCAGGCCACAGATTCAGCAGGCAGGGAGAGGGGTAGCTTCAGCAAGAAACAAGAACAAATGCCACATAAATAATAACTGTCCTAACCAAAAACTGGGTTTGGGTTCTCTCCAGCTGCCAGATTTCCACTGATGCGGAAATGTTATAGCTTAATTGATTTAACTAGAGATACATTCTCACTGAACTTCAGCAGGGAATCAACTCTCAGATTTTAAAACCTCTCTACTGACTGTGTATACCCTGTGAACAGCATCAAGAGGAAGACATATGAATTGACAAAAGTGCTGAAGGTAAGTTAGGGTCAAATCCTAGGGTAGAGTAAAGTACCTCATTGCTGCAGTGAATAGCAAGCTTTTACATAAATCATTAAAAAGTAATAAAGGCTCTGAAGTTGGCAGTTTCAGCAGGGAGAAATCCCCTTGACTGCTCTTACGTAAGTTAAGCTGAGTCCTTATGCCCCAAATAGAAGAAAATACTTGCATTCCTTAAAGTGAAAGCAACATAGTTGTAGAAAAATCATCTGTCTTTTTTTGTTTTTTAACTTTTGTTCTTTAGTTTTATTTCAGTCATGATTTTGTGGCTGTTAATTAAACAAGACTTTCACAAACTCATTAAGTGCCCCCATGGTATTAAAAAAAAAAATCAATTAAGTGCACTTGCATGTGTAACATTGTTACTAGAACCAGATCGTACAGTCAAAATTCTTCTAAGTGTGATAATTTTTCTCTTTTTTTGGTGTGTTTTATTAAACGTGGACTTAACTATGCATTTCATCATGCTTTTAGAAAAGGTATCTTTTTAAAGACATCGAGTGCTTTTGCCAGATGTATGGAAAAGTGGTGCAAGTAAGGTTTTTTCTTTTAGCTAATGTTATAATTGGTTTAGAGAAAGAAAAAGGCCCATCTTTTTACTGTGTTTGCATAGCACCATGCCCTGAGATGTCTTTTTTGTCTCTTATGTTTTGTCATAAAACTATTTTTAAACATAAAATATTAGTCACAGAAAGTCAAGACTTTTGAAGTTGCAGTAGCCATGACAACCTTCACTCTTGGGGGTGGAGTACAAGGTCTTTCACTGTGTGAATGGACAGGGTATGCTGCAAGTAGCTGGATGGAATATTACTGTATATAGTAAAAATAATTATGACTTCATTAAAAGCTACTTTTTCCAGGTTATGCAACAAATTAGCAGCAAACTGCAATTCAGGAAATTAGTTTTAAGTGCCATGCTTCTTCCATCGAAGCAGGTAAAGAGACTGCTCTGCAAGCAAGGGCTATTAAAAGGGGCATGTTTTGTGGACCCCTTGCCCTTTCCCTTTCCCTCTTTTCTTCCCTTCCTCTGAAGTCAAGTAGGCAATTTTGTGTGTATTGACTTAGGTCTTGGGGAGAGGGGGGTGAATCAATCACCTGAGGTGGTGTTTCTGTTGCTGGTCTCTTGAAGGTGCAACTAACTGAGAATAACATGAAGTCAGAAATTGATAAATTTGCTGTAGTTACAATTTGAAAATATAATTAAAACTACTTTCATATTTATAGTCCTGCATAACGTTAATATTAAAGATGTAAGACTTTCAGATGAATGCCTATAATGGTAGGTCTTGTAGTTAAAATTAAGTAGGGGTTAAGCTTTGTGTGTAACCTCAAGGGTGTTTGTTGTCATGTATTGTCATCAATCGATAAATACTAGATTAAAAGAATATCAGGAACGGTAGTTAGCAAGCATTAAAAATTAAGTTTTTCCACAGTCTCAGGGAATACTTATTAAAATAAATTAAACTGTGGTTTTGTAGCACTCAGTTTAGGTATTAACTAATCTGGTTGGGAAATGACATTGTGAAGAATTTAATATTTATGCAGGATACAGTTTCGTGGTAGGACAGTGTTCCACACATTGCACAGTACAGCTCAAACAAAGTAACCAACCAGGTTTTTCTCAAATTAATACTGTCCATTCTGTACAGTGAATGAGAAAATTATAATGAAGCCGCAACCAGCTTAAAAATAGTAAAAGTTTATATGTGATAATGCATAAAGACAGCCAAATTAAAGTTACATAGTCATTTTAGTTGTGTCATTTCTTGTATTTTTGAATATGTCTCTATAAAGCTTTCATTATCTTTAAAAAAAATTATTAATGCAATTTCATTTATCTCTTTTTAGATCTGTAAAATACAGAGTTATATATACAGTGTTTTAGAAATCTATATAGACAGTATTTTAGAAATGATTGTAAATGATAAGAAATAAAATTTACTCTTATAGATAGAATTATTATAGGTAGATTACATTTTAATCTGTTTATAAATATTAATTCAATTTTAAATTTTATATGTATCAAATCAAACTATTAATATCTTCAGTTTAAACCAATTGCTTGATGACTTCTCTGAAGTTTAAGGAATTTTTACTTTTAAGCTCAAGAAGAACAAAGCTAGTCTGGAATTTGGAAATGAAATAGGAAAAAAATGTATCCAGGCAACAGCACTTTAATCATTTAATGTCTTCTTAGGTCCACTTTCTCAATCTGAAACCATTTTCTGAGTGAAAAAGACCATCTGATATAAACAACCTGTTTTGTACACTCTTCGCATATTTGCATTTCTCCTAGATGGGAGAGTCCTACCTCATTAATACACAGCTAACAATTAACAGGTTAACAATTAACAGTTAGTTAACTTGTGCCTGTATCCTTAGAAGCAAACACATCCAGCTCCCCTGACAGCAGTGTGAAGTGCGATGATGGATTGACAGGCAGTAGCCTGTGTACTTGAATGCAAATATTAGTCACTGGCTTTCAAATGGCTGGAGGAGATAAATGTATTATTAAAAACATCCTTACTTTTCTAAAGATCTTGTGGAATTTGCTTCTAGGGGAAACCAGTGCAAGAACCTGCTCTTCTTGCATTGTTGGGGTATCAAAGACCTGGGGACTCCCTTCCCTGAGCCTGTGTGTAGTGACCCTGTCTACTGGGAGGGAGGACATGGGGACATCTGCGCTCTTTCCTCAGAAACAGGCTTGGAGGGCGGGGGACAGGGTGAAACGCCTGGGAAATTCCAGGGAGGGAGGAAGAACTTGGGGAAGAGTGAAGTTCACTGGAGCATTTCAGATTGTCTGGTGTGGGGGCAGACTGGGCATGGCAGTCCTTCCCCAAGGACACTCAGGTACTGCCTGGTACTTACAGCGCTGCTGCCCAAGCGCGGTCAGTACCAGTTTCTCTGTCAGCTGGGTCAAACTGGTCTCCATCAGAAAAACCCACAGAAGTAACTACCCTGCTGCTTGTCATCCAGCATCTTCAAGCAGAGTTTGCTTTTCCTTTTGTTCATTTGTACAAAGTAAGAGATAAATCTGGCCCTGGGAGAGCTCCTTGTGATCAGCATAGAACATCCTGATAACAGTGCACAGACCAGTTATGTGCTGCATGTTTGCATCTCACATGTCAGTGTCAGCAAGCTGGCTAATCAGATTATTTCAGTGGTACAGTTCATATATTAGTTATGTAATAACCCTTATTTCTTTGCTGAACTTGGACCTCGTCATGTTTTCCTGTACATTTGACGTCACACCTGCATGATGGATCAGTAACTTCTGTATTTGAAGACAATCTTCTCTAAGGTGTTTTAGTGTATAGTATGTGAACATGTGAAAGGTGAGCATGGACTGCATTACATTTACTTTAAAGGGTGATATATGTCTCTGGTTTAGCTTTTGAGCTGTGACAGCTGTGACTGTGTTTCTTTTCTTTGGTATTGGTACCTCGTTGCAAGCCCATGACACTCCATGTCTACATCGATTTCTGATAGAGCTATCACTTAGAGTACTGTTTTGTCAGGACCAATAGCTTCTGGTGTGGCTTTTCTTCTGATAAAGTTCTGATTTTTTTTTTTCAAGACTGTCCCTTGGACTTCGAAGTCTTTTTTTTTTTTTGTTTTTGGTTGTTTTTTTAAACTATAAACCCAGCTGTACCACTGTAAAAGCTGGAACATAAGAGGTTCCACTTAAACTTGAGAAGAAATTTCTTCTCAGTGAGGGTGCCAGAACACTGGAACAGGCTGCCCAGGGGGGTTGTGGAGTCTCCTACTCTGGAGACATTCAAAACCCACCTGGACACGTTCCTGTGTAGCCTCATCTGGGTGTTCCTGCTCCAATCCGGCAGGGGGATTGGACTTCATGATCTTTCGAGGTCCCTTCCAATCCCTGACATTCTATGATTCTATGAAAAGAAACCTGTCTCATATACTAAGAAAAACATCTAGAGGGCAAAAATGAGAAAAGGATAAGTACAGGAGTGTAGTGAGATCCTATCCTTCATGGTGCTAAAAGTTTCATTATTCCTTGAAAGCAATAGCCTGGTCTTTTAGGAACTACTGTTCTCAGCTAATTTATTAAAATAAAATGCACTGTAATTTTTCTAAGTATTTCACAATGGCTCAGGAAGCTTATTAAACAGCCTATAGGCCATGCTAGGGTACAACAATAGAAAAAAACCTGGTTATAATTTAGTAATATTTACTGGCAAGAAGTCAGTATAATTCTCGGCTAATGAGTCTAACATGATAGTGCAAAATATCCTGTAGTTCTTAAAGGAGATTGGAATTTCTGTTTTTTCCTATGTTTTATAGATGCTTGGGAACACCTTATTTTGTAACTTTGGAATAATTTACCTGTATTTTAACTCTTGTCTGAAATAATTTTTCAGCTTCTGCCTCATTTAATGCTTAATGGCAAAGCCACACAGTGAATGTAAACCACAGATGATTTATTAACGATCAGGTAACAACCTCTGTTTATAAGTTGCTAAACTTTTTTCATGGCAAAAGTGATAATGTTGAAGTTGCATGTCTATAAATGTATGCAGTGTGCTGCACATAGCAATTCACATGTTATCTATTCTGAAACATTCAGGCAAAATTGCCTGTAAAAATGATTTCTTTTTAGTTATGATTTAACTTAAAAATCAGTGGAGAATTGTTGATAAAATGAGACCAGCAGAAACTGGAAGCTGACTTCTGGTTGTCCCTGCCTGCTTGCGCACAGTTTTGAAGGTATGAAGCGTCTGTCCTTGGACAGTATTTGCTTCAGAGACTCGCAGTGCCCACCTGCTGTCTTCACTTTGTGTGTGCAGCACTGCACTGCATAGGAGACACATCATAGGCTCAGGCCTGGGCTATTAATTTTCAGCCTTAGTGTGCCAGGTTCCATTTTTTACAATGTACAGAGTTCTAGAGCAAGAGCTGTCGTAGCTTACTTATTTAGCTGAACTCTTTTCTTGCGACATGTATGACTCCTACGAACCATGAAAAGTTGTGAGGGAGATCTGGGACCTCCTTCACTGACAGTCTCACCAGACAATAATTTAGTCTTCGGAAGTTCAGCGGAAGAGGGAGAACAGAACTGATGTGCTGCTGAGGAACTGATGGGCTGTATTCTGTATAGTTGGTGCTTATGGAGGTCACTCAGAGCCTTGCAATTAATGAATTGCAATAGTGAAGCTGAGAAATAGCAAACTGTTAAATCACTGTCTACGGACATTACTGCCAAATAGTCACCTCAGCTTGAAAGCAGTCAGCAATTGATTAAAGTGTATTGTTCCAGAAAACAAAGCAGAATTTAAACCTCTTCAGGGCTGAGAAACCAGTGTCACCATCAGCTAAGTCAAAAAGTTTTATAAGGTGAGAACAAGGACTGATAGTTTCCTGAAGCATAATTATTTTTGGTTATAAAGAACAGGACTAAAAGTCTATACTGTGAAGAAACAAACAAAAAGACTTGTCTGTTTTGGCTTTGTCTAGGCTTTGTGTCATCAGCTGTCACAGTGGGTCTCTGTAAGGAAAGGGCTTTCTGCATTCAATGTGATCACAAAATTATTTATCTTGTACAGATAGTGGTAGCAACAAATTTGAGCTGTGTTTTTGATTTCCCACTTTAAGAAAGCACAGTGGTTCTAACTGCTGCAAAAACAATGTGAAAAAATATAAACTACGTAAAAGAAAATAATGGAAAATCAGTCCTTGAAGTTGAACTGACACTTAGGTGTTTGAAGAAGTTGCTCAGGAAAGTGGTGTTAAAAGGGTGATCCTGGATTCTATGGAGCTGAAGGTGGACAAATAACAAATCAGTTAGTGTAACCTAGGACAACATGTGAACATGTTTTTACATAATTTATTAAGGTCATTAAGTGACCTGTCTGAAGGTATTTAAATAACTGAGCCCTGGTACTGAGGTTAACAGAGTTTGATCTTAAAGTCAACAGCTTGTACAAAGATAAATTGTGTAGTTGGACCTAAAAGTAATTATGCTGTTGTCTGCTGTAGAGCATTCTGCTATCCTGCTTATCCTTGCTCAGTGAAATGATAAAACAAAACGAACCACATATAGGGAATTAATTAGTTTTTTAACTTTCAGCAGTGTTGCTGTGAACACTAAGTAAGATAGCAGCTTATAAAAAAGCTTCTGCTGTTAGAAGTCTGGATGTGTCTAGGCTGCTGTAGGGATTTGTCCCCCCTGCAAAAAGCGGACTCTGTGACAATTTATCTGAATCTTTCGTTAAAATAGAACAAAGCGTTATTTCTAATAAGCCTGTTTGACAGCATCCTTGGGATTGTGTGTTCTGGTGTGTAAAAAAATGTTAGAATTCAGTGTGGTGGTTGCCTGTGCTGTGTTAGAAATGGAATCTCATAAATTAATACAGATTCCTGGCCCATTTTCTATTTGTGACATGGATTTGTTTGTGTGATGTATTAGTGTACAATGACATCAATACCTTGATTCAACACCTACAGAACAAGAGCACTGTTTTTCAAGTTAAGTTCCCCGTGGGCCAGTTTCATAAATTGAAATTGCTTGCTAATGAACTTGGCTTTTTTTTTTTTTCTTTTCCCCCAACAATATTGTTAATAGATGCATGTTTTTTTGGATATTCAGTTGGTTTGGTATTGGTGGGGAACATATTCTAATGTTTTGCTTACACTGCAGGATTCAGAATATATTGTTGTTCTCTTTTGCGTGTTCCTACCTGTTGATAGAATTGACCTGGCTGAATTAATTGGTATGTGAGCCAGCAATTTCTAGACTTTCTCAGGGAAATGTAAAGAACTGCACTAATTATTTTTGTTTCAGCCATCTGATTACACAGGGCAATTAGTTTCGCATTCCTTTTATTCCATTAAGGAATACTATTTTAACTTTTGGAGAAAAATCCTGAACTGTGCATTAATCTGTAAAGTTTTTAGATTTTATTTCATGGGAATAGCAAATTTGGGGATCAAAAATCCCAATTTAATATTTTCAATTATATTTCAATTATATTATGAGAAAACTGTGAGCTGTGACCTCCTGGTGACATTGGTAGATGTGATGTGTGGACGCACTGCATCATTTTGTTATGAAAGTGTCCTTTTACCTGTCAGGAGGTAAAGGGAGTGTTTATTGTGACCCTCATGTTCCCATCAATCTTTTGCATTTGTGTAGCAAAGTAGAACTGCTGTGTTACTTTCAGAACTGAAACGCAATGGATTTACAAACTGGCCCAGAGGTTACAGGTGTTTTCCGCAGTGCCTGTTGTGCAACATGTCCTGCCTGTGGGATGTGGAGCATGGTAAGTGGTGTATCTGATGTTTCAGAGTTATTTAGCGGGTTGGCAGTCAGCTGTTTTGGGACACTGGCATTATCTAAAGGTTCTTTCTAACGTACTCTAGGATTGAAAATACTTCAAAAACTATAGTGAAGCTGTGAGATTTCAAGTATGTTATGGAGAAAAATGTGGGGAAGGTCTTCTGGACTAGCAACTTTGGGCTGTCATTTTTTCAGCTTTACTTACAAGCTGTGTGCTGCTGTCTTTATTTGGGAGGAAGAACATGTGTTCTGATGAGCAGCTATTGAACTGGTGTATGTTAGGCTACTTGGTTAATTGCTCATCACAATAAACACGAAAACCCACTAAGGATCAGGGAAAGATCAGAGGAATGATTATGGCAGAAGATTCCCTGTAAGCCAGTGTGAGGTACACTGAATCAGGGACTTGGCATTAACAACCACCAAATTAAATCAAAGATCATCAGAGGTCAAGCATTGGACTGTTCCACTTAGTGCAAAAGCTAAGAGCATTTAATGGAAAAAAAGTTCACCCTGCTAACTGAGGGAAGTCCTCCTTATGATTTGAACTAACATCTGACAAATTCTGTACTTTTGGGGTGGAACTCTTGCACAGCCTAGGCCATTATCAATGTCCCTTCAAAAGATATGGTTGTTTCTTTGACCCATAGTCTCCCCATCCACATCATGCAAGATAACAAGTGCGAGCAAAAACTCTCCTCTTACAGGAAGTCTGTGAAACAAAACCCATTGTAACATGTGCTAAAACCATTGCCAAGTGCTTAGCTGAACGTGAAACTGCAGATGCTGAAATGCTTTTCCAGTTCAAGGTCTTACAAAAACTCAGCTTTCGTTTTCTTGCCAGAAAGATCTCTTCCACTGTAAAAGTAAACGCAGCAAACATAGTGCAGATGAGCTAAATGGATCATGTTAAAAAAAAAACAACCAACACTTCATACTATTTAAGATTTCAAGGGTTGGTGTAAATTCCATTTCATACTAAAAGGAAAAAATGTCTTATCTAATGATTTATTTGAATCTACATCCTGTGCAACTACAGGAAGTACTTTGCTATTTTGTTTTCACAGAAGTCCTAACATTAGTACGACAGAAAGAGAGTGTTATAATCATGCATATCTTTTCTTGCTGTTACACAGCCAGCCAATGCACAGAGGGATTAATGTGAAACAGAAACAAGTGTTGAATCCATTCAGGATATTGACTATTTGCTTGGGATGTAGTCCTTGTCCAGTAGCTTTAGATATTGCTGGGATTAAAGAAATGTTTTGGTTCTGTCTGAGACTGAGGCAAAAAATAACTTTGAACTTGTTTTAGGTGGTTATTAAAGAGAGGGAAAGAGTTCAGTTAAGGGCATGATAAAGCATTTTAACAGAGTATTTACTCCTTTTAGGTCAAAGTTAAAAAATAAATGATTGCTATTTCTCAACAAATGCTCTCTTGTTGCAACAAAACAAAAGATACTGATCCCTGTCTAGAGCCCTAGGGATTTTTTGTAATAAAAATCCTTATTCCTTGGTCTGTGGCAATGCATCATTTTATTTTAGTTTCTACTTTAGAGAATTATTTTAATTCAGCTGGTGCCTATATAGAAACCTTAACTCAGTCACAAAATTAAAACTAGGGTGTGGAGCACATGAAGGATTCAGCTCTGCAGAAGACCCTCTTATAGCTCTCAAAGTGCTGTATCAGCCTTATTAATCTCAAATATCCTTCTGAAACTACGAGCAGCCCATCTTTCTGTTGGCAGGTGTGACTGGGTCATGCTTTTGGTGCTCCAAGTCTCCAAGCAGGTTCCTTAGAGCTAGTGTTGTTTTTCAGCTAGCCAAACTCAAACCAAGCCTTTCTTACTACCCAAGGCGTTTTGGTACCCGTTGCAGAGGTGGATTCAGCTCTATATTCAGCTGTTAAGTGATGTGTAGACCTTCAGTTTACAAAGAGAGGTAAAATTCACCCCAAGAAGAGATTTGTCCAGTCTTCTTCAAATAGAAGTACTAGAAATTTTCCCTCCTGTCCAGTTTAGCTTGAATGTAGACCACAGAGTAACATTATTGTGCCTGTTGTCTTAATCTATTAGAAATTTTTCTCGGATTGCCTCCTTACCCGAAAACCACCTATTGGTTGTCATTTTCTACCCTCTGTGCCCTCTGTGGGACCTTCCTCCTTCATGTTCAAACCACCTGGGCTGGCATTTTTTTATGCTGATGAATATGAGCTGCACAGCTCCATGCTTATAGTTCTGTTTCAGGTATCCTTTTCTATTTTAGGTTGTGTAGCTGAAAAATCTCTGCATGCATTGGCATTCTTCTGCTCCGTTTAAGTTGTTTCATTCTCGCTTCTAACAATTTCTCTTCAGTTTTCTGTTTCTATAGTGTTCAGTTTTCATCGTCTTTCATTTAGTACTAGTTGTGCAGCTTTGAATATTGTTTTTATTGCCTTTACAGTTCTTTGTCATTTTCACTTGTACTTTTCAGTAGATAATCTCTTTCATTTCAAAAGTCAGAAAAAGTAAAATTTTAACTTGTATTTCTTGGAAACAATATTATTGGCAACTATACTGACAGTTTGAAATTTGTAAAAAGACATTGTGGGTTTGAGAAGTATTGTAGAACTGTCCTTGAACCTAGCTCAGGATATTGCTTAGGAAGCTGACAAAGACGATGCTTAACTTTAGTATTTTAGCATCTGAAGAGAGAGGGGATGTTATAGTGAACTTCTTTGAACTGCTTGTTTTCTCCAGAAGTGGGACTAAAGTGGAGAAAAAAAATGAGAAAGGGAGGAAATAGCAATCAATCCCACACAAAGGAATACGTGCTTCGTGTCATTCTACATCAAAGGGTCTGACTTGTCTCATTTCCCCATCATCTCTAGCTCCCTGGCTGGTTTGCACCTCTTGCACCTTCAAGATGACTTCCTGCTTTTCCTTTTCTCTCCCTTTTTTTCTCTCACTCTCTCTTTTTTTTTTTTTTCCTTTCTTTTTTTTCTCCTTTTTAAAGGTATTCCATGTAGGAAAAGAGTAACAATGTCTGGCAGGTCAGCTATTATATTAGTAACAATGACCTGAAAATCTCTAAGCCTTGGGCTTTCAGATCACACCACCTCTGCTACGTCAAGGGCACTGAGAGTATTAATCAGCACCTGTGAAGACTGTGCAATGTCATGTGGTTGGTACCACTAAATCATGCCCAGCAGCAGTCTCTCCATCTAAGCTAATGCACCTCAGCCATTCTGGGACCCTTCCTAGACA
The DNA here is from genome assembly GCF_964273445.1 of Streptopelia decaocto. NCBI lineage: Eukaryota > Metazoa > Chordata > Aves > Columbiformes > Columbidae > Streptopelia > Streptopelia decaocto. Next base: position 18,497,431 of record NC_138657.1, on the reverse strand, counting down.
GAGATCACTAACCCTGGATAAAGGCTTCATTATATGAACAAGTGATGTCTAAAAGTAAGCTTGAAACCAAACACATTTTCCTTTGTAGGTTTAAACAGGCTGTGAAATTAAGCATTGAAGTGACAGTGTAGTGTATGTACATCACCTCTGTAAAAGGTGAACACTGGGAGACTTATTTTCATGCACAAACTCTGCAGATGCTCTTTAACTGTCTATTACAGAATGACATTTAAGCATCTACTGCTGTTTTCAATTTTTGTTTTACAGCTACTCTCTGAAAAGTTGTTATATAAAAGCCCTTAGCCATTACAAAGTTTTAAAAAAACTTTCAGTTTAGTAGTGTTAAATGTTACAAGCCTGATGAACTCACTTGAAATCAGTGATATGTCCAGGAAGAAAAAAACCCACCACCATCTGTAAGGGGAGAGAGCTGCATCCTTGTTACGAAACACAACTCCAAGATATTATAGCACTGCGTCATAACTCTACCACTGTTCATATAGCTGATGTAGGTGGAACTAAACTGTGTACACAGATACATCTTAAAATTTTTCAAATGAAGGATTGGCTCAGCTCAGGTAAAATACAGCACCTTGCAAAATGATGCTGGAGCAGGGTTCATCCTGAACAGTCTTCAGAGTATACTTTCAACATGTCTCTAATAGCTGCAGTAGACAATAGCATAGTATGTTCTGTATCTTTAAAATAATCGATGTAGAGCTTCACTTAATGGTGGTATTGCCCAAGAAAATAAAATATTCTATATCATCATCTTGGATATCAAAGGACACTTACAAGATCCCCCTGTTGTTGATAGTAACTGGCTAAATTGACAACAGCAATTACAGGCTGCATACCCTTATGTGATTTAAAGTTTAATCAACACAGTGTTATTTTAAGGAACTCTCTAGCACAGTTTCCTGGTAATGGTGCCCCTATAAAGAAGGAAGGAAAATATCTATTCCCGATGTAAAAAGAAGAGAAAGCATTCTACTGGAAACCTTTTTAAAAAATCATTAAGAATTTGTGTTTTGAGTATACTTGGAGATATTTTTCATCTCAAAGGGTAAACAGGGATCCTGAATAAAGGAAGAAACCCACTACAAATACTTAAATGTTTTGTGAAGGAGAGTAGTATTATTCCTCTCTCTTTGAGAAACTGATATACCTGTCGGTATTGCCCAAAGCAATTCAGAACTGGTGACTGGCTGAGACTTGAGACAGGTATTCAGATTTTTCACTGTCATGTTACAGTGGCTTTCCTGAATTTCCTGTGTTTGCACATTATATATGTAAAGCAAAAAACTGCAGTGACATAATTTTGTTAACTAAGGTTGCTGGTTACAATATATGTTTGCTTCCCTGTGTACGTGTAAATGTTTCAGACATAACATTTAATATATATGTTTGCATGTCAATTTATCATTTCCTTTCTGTGAAAGTTCTCTCTCAATTGAGTTCTGATTTCATAAAAAGCGTTCTCTCTCAATTGAGTTCTGATTTCATAAAAAGCATTCTCTCATGTATCTTCGCAAGTCTTTATTTGACATGGGTAATTTATAAATATGATCGAACTGTGCAGCCAAACAATCTGAGCTTTCAGTGCATCTTTTCCTTTAGTGTCATCAGAATAGCAAATCGCGTATTTTATGTGCAGGAGCTTCACTGTTTGTGATTTCTGTTTCTTTAGCATTACTTTTGCTGCACACAGATTGTTCACCAGAGGTGTAGTTAGTAAAATATTTCAATAGCTGGGATCACTGGCAGGTAGTTAATCTTTTTTATTTTTTACAGATACTTAAGGGAGAGAGACCTGTGAGAGGGTGGGCAAGATGTGCCTGCAGTACAGAGAAGCTAAGATTTGAAGAAGAAAAATGCAAGCATCTGTAATAGCATTTACTTGTATTTACTGTACACACTGCACAGGGTAACCTGTGGACAGTGAAAAAGCTGCAGGAGAAACTCAGGGGGAAGAATAGAGTTCAACAGTCATTGGACCTTGGATTATTCTTTTTCCATAGGCCAGTGGTAGAGTATGGCCAGATAAGGGAGCTGCCTGTAGCTGAAGATGTTTAGGCCTGGTTGGGGCTGAATGTCAAATACTTTTATAGTACCTGCTATCTTGCATCTTTTACAGAGACACCTTTTAAAAATATCCTGTGCTTCCTAGCTGGAGTAAGAAGAGGTCAGCAGCAATTACTTCAACAGCAGGGAAGTTTGTGCACAAAAAACATGTCAGGATCCGTTTTGTGTCAGGGCTGGGACTATTCCAAGATTCAAAATTTATCCAGAGAGACTGAGCTTTTGTTCTTCTTTTCTTCTTGCACCCTGTTATTTTTGTTCATAGCATTGTATAATGTCTCTCTTGTGACTCGTGGCTTATCTGACATCTTCCTAAACAAAACTCAAGCAGTTGTGGCTTACCTGATAATAAATTGGACAAGCTAGTAATCCATGTGGGAAGTGAGAGCAAGATTATTCATGTAAGGCTGAGTTATGATACCTCAGAGAGTGTCCCTCAAATCCAAACACCGGGCAGAAGGCCATGTCATGATGGATATATGGCTGACAGCATACCTGGGACTTCTCTGCTTTTCAGCTTCCATTGAGAGTGCTTGCAGAAAACTACAAGTTGTGCTGTGAATATTGGTTTTTAACCTTTCTACTCCTATATTGGTAGTGTATTTCTTTTCTGAGAGAGAATTTTTTTTAAAGCCTAAAATCGTGCCGTTGTAATAAAAAAGTAAAACAACTTTTGAATGAAGACACATTTTACTGTTGCAGTAAACCTGTGGTGTGCTGACTTGTGTTATTAAAGACATTGTACAAATTTCTGTATGATGAACCCAGTTTCCTCTCTGTGCAAACCTAATTTAGGTCTAACGCAGGAGTGGTGGTTTTTATGTATGTGAAATTGATGACAGGTAGATTTTTAAAATAAAGTATATGTCCCCTGCTTTGCTTAAGTGTGTTTGCATGACTTAGTGACCTTTCTTGGTGTGAATTCACTATTTCTCCAAATAATTAGGGCTTTTTAAGAAAAACAACAACGAAGTACACTCTTCACTGATTTGAGGGAACTGTCTTATCTCCCAGTGTTTTCAACAGGCATCATTATTGGAAAGTACAACTTTAAAAAAAGTGATTTTTTTTTTTCTTTACATGTGTGTAATTTTGGATCCTAGCACGCTCTCTTCGATTTTTTTTTTTTTTAATGTATATTCACAGTTTATGAATCAGTACAAGATGATGTACTGTGCTTCTGAAACTTAATATTATCCAGTAGTGCTTGGTGTTTATCAGCCTTGAAGCCAGCAGATTTCTTTTTGTGCAGGTATTTCAAGATGACACTTCTGTAGCTCTGCACCACAGTTATGGCATAGTGATGCCTTGCTGCCTCAAAAGCTTTTCTCCTCTAATTATTTAATTTGAGCCAAGCTAATTTAGGAAACCTGTGCCACTGGCATTGCTACTGAAATTGGCCTAATCTGGAAGTCAGCTTAATGAGCTTGAAGACAAGAAGTTAGGTCTGTTTTTACATGCATTACGTGAATGCAACAGCTGCTGCCTGTCAGGAAATACCTTTTATTCAAATCAGTGACACCTGCCAGTTGCATTGTAGCAGAAAGCAATTAAAAATTAGATTAGCAATGACCCACACAGTGAAAATATTATCCTTTGTCTCTTTAACAATAATTTTTTTTAATAGAGATGACATGCAGATATAAATCAAAGGAGAGTCCTGAGCAGTTGCTACAGCAATAACTAGTAATTCTTCCTCATATTGTAGAAAATGTTTTATGATTTGGTATGTTGCATTTCTGTGCATACTGTTCAGCTGGGCTCTAGGAACAGAGTCTGAGCTTGAATACAAATTTGTGTAGTAGTTTTGCATTAATGATCACTTTAAATTCAGATCTTTCCAATTTACTTTCTCTACCAAAAGATTCTTAAACTTCCCTGAGCTGTTTTCTGATGCTGATGCATCCTATTCTTGTTTTAGGCAGAGATCATCTGATACATCCAGTCTGGTAGGATGTTTAAAATTGGTACCTTACCATATCTGCTTTATATATACTGGTGTTTCCACAGTTTGGTTAGTCAAACAGTTCTTAATTACAGAATTCAGTACTCCTAACAAGAGGGTTGTAATCCATAAACACAACTAGACACAGAGAAAAGGGACATGAGATGGTCATTATGGCTTGGATGGGTATACCCTCCAGTTGGCGGCCGGTCACGAGTGGTGTCCTGCAGGGCTCAGTATTGGGGCCAGTTCTGTTTAATCTCTGTATCAATGATCTGGATGAGGGAATCGAGTGCACCCTCAGTAAGTTTACAGACAACACCAAGTTGGGTGGATTGTTGCTTGGCTGGAGGGTAGGAAGGCCATACAGAGGGATCTGGACCGGCTGGAGGCCAACTGCATGAGGTTCAATAAGGCTAAGTGCTGGGTCCTGCACTTGGGTCACAACAACTCCAGGCAGTGCTGCAGGCTTGGGGAAGAGTGGCTGGAAAGCTCTCTGGAAGAAAAGGATATGGGGGTACTGATTGACAGCCAGCTGAACATGAGCCAGCAGTGTGCCCAGGTGCCCAAGAAGGCCAAGAGCAACCTGGCTTGTATCAGGAATAATGTGGCCAGCAGGACTAGTGATTGTGCCCCTGTACTTGACATGGGTGATGCTGCATCTCAAATCCTGTGTTCAGTTTTGGGCTGCTCAACAAGAAAGACATTGAGGTGATTGAGAGAGTTCAGAGAAGGGCAACGAAGCTGGTGAGGGGTCTGGAGCACAAGTCTGATGAGGAATGGCTGAGGGAACTGGGGCTGTTCAGCCTGGAGAAAAGGAGGCTGAGGGGAGACCTTGTCGCTGTCGCCTTGTCGCCTTGTCGCCTGGAAGGAGGACGTAGCATACAGGGTGTTGGTCTCTTCCTCCAGGTAGCAAGTGATAGAATGAGAGGAAATGGCCTCAAGTTGAGACAGGGGAACTTGAGATGGCATATTAGGAAATTTTTTTTCCACTGGTAGAGCTACCAGCATTGGGATAGGCTGCCCAGGGAAGTGTTTAACTTCTGGAAGTGTTTAAAATATGTGTAGATGCGGTGCTTAGGGACATGGTTTAGTGAGGGACTTGGCAGTGCTAGGTTAATGGTTGGACTCAATGATCTTAAAGATCTTTTCCAACATAAATGATTCTGTGAGTCCATGATTATGGCACAAAATTTGATGAAGAGATTTCAGTAGGATTTAGGCACAGTTACACTCACTGTTAAAGCCTGTTTGATAATGGGAACCAAAATCTTAGCTCTGTAAATGACTTCACCACAAGTACCAGGAAAACCAAGACTTTTGAAGACTGAGTTTAAGCAATTCCTGCTCAAAAGGACCATTGTCTCTGTCACAGTAGTGAAATTATTATACTGCTTCGTGCTCCAGCTCTAGCCCATGATAGATGCACATTGGGGGATCTCTGGTATAGGCTGCTGCCCCAGCTCCACTGCTGGGGTGTCTTCTGGGGAAAAAGCTTCCCCTTGTTTCCAGTTGAATCCTGTTGTGTTTCAGCTTGTGCCACTGTGCTTACAGGGCCATGCCAGGCTCACACTACCCTTGGTGCTGCTGATCCCTGTTGCAGCCCAGGCACATGTCTGGCCCTGGCTCAGCTCACTACCCGCCAGCACTCAGGGCTGTCCCCTGGAACTGCTTTCCCAGGCAGCCAGATGCCTGATAAGTGATGAACATTGGTAAGATTCTAGGGCAGACCCTTGAGGAACTCCAGTTGTTACCACCCTGCAGGCAGAGTATGAACCACTAGCCATGAACCTGTGAAAACTGATGATCCAGCCATTTTTTCACTCATCAACAATGCAGACTGTCACATCTCAGCCTCATTGCTGGGATGCTCTCAAAAGCCTTGGTAAAATTACTGTAGGTGACATCTACTGTACTTTCTTTGTGCCAAGATTTAGTCATTCTGCCACAGAAGGCAGATTGGTTCGCCTTTGATAAATCCACACTGACTATTTCCAGTCCCTTCTTCTCCTTCATGTGTCCAGAAATGGCTACTGGGAGGACATGCGGTATGACTTTGTAAAGGACCAAAATGAGGCTGTGGTTCTCTGCATCGGTCTTTCTGTTCTGTTTGGAGATGGGTGCAATATTTGTACTTCTTCACCAAGGGGTTCTTCCCCAGTCTCCATAACCTTTCCAAAATAATACAGTGCACCCTTGCTAAGACGTTGGCCAGCTTGCTCAGCAGCCATGCATGCAGCCCATCTGGTCATGTGGATTCATAGTCATCACATTTTCTCGAGACAGCCCTGATTTATTCCATTCCCAGCAGCTCCTCTCCTCTTTGAACTGTGGCAAAAAGGATGAAAGGCTTACGTCTTGGGTGAACACCAAGGCAATGAAAACAATGAACACACCAAGTATGTTGGCCTTATCTGTACCCCTTGCAGTAATTCCTACCCCATTCAGCAAGGGGCCTCCATTTGGCTAATTTATTCTTTTAATACAGTGATAGAAGCTCTTCCTGCTTCTCTGGGTGTCCCTTGCCAGTTCTGGCTCCAGCTGAGCTTTCAAGATTGCCAAAATAGTCCCCTGCACACCCAGGCAAGGTTCCTATACTCCTTCTTTGTAGCCTCTCATTGCTGCCATCTCTTGTGTACAGCATTGAAGCACAACTGTGAGTGCCGTGCTTAGCCAAGCCAATTTCCTGATGTGTTTGCCTGTTCTCCTGAGTAGGAGACCGCACTTGTGGTCAGAGGTGGCTGACCTTCAGGGCCTGCCAGGCTTACTGCAGTCCTTTGCCTTCCTTTACTGCCTCCTGTGGGACAACATCTACCATTTCCCTGGACACCTGAGGGCACTTGCTCTCCACAGCACTGTGCTGTGCTCTTGTTGATAAGCCTGCTTTCCAGGGGATAGCTGGGTATCTTTGATGTGGGGCTGCATTATGCAGTGCAGACATGCATAATATGCCTCAGCCATGCCAAACAAGACATGTTTGATACTAATGACAATTTTGCAGCTTTGTCAACATCCTTAACATCAACAAGTTCTGTTGCCTCTTCTGGTCAAAGTAATTCCATCAGGTAATTAGGCGTATAGAAATTAAGAAAAGCATGAGAGTGGGATGTCTAGACACTGAGGTTTCACTTGTTGACTTAGTCCTTAAAAGATTTTACACATAGCCCCTGGGGTAAAACCTAGCGATCCTATGCACTGCACTGGGGCATTTGTTGAACATCTCCACAAAGCGGCAAAGCCTGTCTGAAAACCCTTACCAATTTCCCCAGTGGAGAGACTCACAGAAGTTGGAAAATTATTCTGCCGCGAAAAATTGGCACTCATTTTATCCTTTGTAGCAGCTGATGATTTAGAACTAAAACCTTTTATTAGGTGCAGCAGGCTACCATGAAGTAAATAACAAATCTCATTACAGTGCAACTGAAATACATAATTTATAACTTGTGGTAATGTACAAAAGAAAGAAAGATTTGGTTTGTCCTAGCAGCAGCAAACTCTGTAATGAGTTCCAGAATGCCTTTGCCTTGCACAGTTGATCCTTTAACTTCTCAAGAGCTATAGATGAATGGATTTTAATGGGTAATTACATTAAGGAATGTTAAATAATTAAGATAATGGATAATGAAGAATTTTCCTTGATATTTTTGCCGTACAAACAAATTGTTTTTCTCATGTGTAGTTACTGTAGCTCTTTCTGGTACCTCCTTATGTGGGACTCACCCAATGAAACCTCATTGATACCATGGTAAGGCAAACCAGGCGTGGTCGTTTTTGATTTACACATATGAAAGGATTCACACATAGTGCATTTGTAATGTTAGCTTCTACCCTTCTTACCTTACTTCATAACCTACACATATTAATTGCTGCCATAGTTCTCAGCACAGTCAATTTTGTGATAGAAAAGGGGTTGGCAAACCAACTTGTCAAAACCTCCAGAGCAAGGTGTCTTCCATAACATCTGTTGGAAACAAAACATACTTAGAAACTCTGTAAGGTACACATTCATCAAATGAAGAACATGATTTTCTCAATCCAAGATTACAGAAAATTTCCTTACCTGTACAACACTGAAAACAGGCAAGTTCTGAGGTAGCAGGAATTTTTTGTGCAAAAAGCTGAGAGCAGCCTACTTAAATATACACTATTATTTTCACACAAAATCTCTCATTTTGGACCTCCTCCACTTTGTGCAACTTCCTTCTTCTCCCCTTCCCTCGCCTCCAAACGCTAATTCAGCCAAGCATAACCTTTTTACTGAACAGCTAAGGCTGTGAGATGTCACAGACCCATGTTTTAAAAGAGACTCTTTGGGTGAGCTTGCAGAGTCACTTGTTATGTCCGGTTTTGAACAGAATTTCTATCCTGGCATGAAGAAAACAGTTTCTAGGTCGTAGTGAAACTGGCAGAATCCTGTCAGAAAAAAAAAAAAAAAGTATTTTTTACCAATTTGCATTATCTGTCTAACTGTTTGACAAATTCCTAAACATCTCTAAATTTACTCTCTAGTATACTGGCAGTCACTATGTCTAGTTATCATTCACATGTCCTAAAAGATAAAAATCTTCCTGCAGTTATTAAAGGTGTTGATCTTATGTGTTCCCAACTGTCTTTACAAAGGGCATTTCACTGATCAGAAGCTATTATGTGGAAGAGATCCCAGGAAGGAACAAGTCATTGTCATGCTATATCATTTGAGCCGTTTAAACAGAGCTTGGATCAGTCACCTCCTTGATGGTCTTAAACAAGATGCCCAATGTCATAATAGCTTCAGTTTTAACTGCTTTTGTCTGCAGTTTGCAGGAGGCTATGAAGCTCCTGTGTAATGAGGAATGTGGGAGGTTTTTAGACATATCCTTGGGCAGTTTGATGCTGGAAAAATTTCACTGCATTTTCCTGTCAAAATGAAGGTGTACATTTCCTCAGCACTAGTGCCTGAGGAGTGTCAAGCTTATAGTCTTGATAGAGTGATCTAGTATGATGATGTATATTCTGCAGAAAAATAGCTTCGGCTTTACCCAGGCAGACATACAGCTCAAATGCATGAGAGAGAAAAGTTGAGGAAAAGTAGGTATTAGTCTTCATGCAAAGAACAGCAACACAAAAACACTGGCAGCCTCCTTTCAAGAGATGTCTAGCTCAATTAGCTCGTATGGTTAGTACATCTGGTCCCAATCTTGCAGTCTTTTAAAAAGAGGTAAAATTTATCTGAATTTTAAACAGGAATTTTTACTGTATCAGGCCAGCAGAATTGGAACTTTTAATTGCTTGGGGTTGATTTATTTTTCTAGCTTCAACTTTTATGATCATAGTAATATTATTGTTGACAAGCTATTCAGAGCATAATGTCCTTATTCTAAACTGTTTGATTTGTTGCATTTTTTTTTCCCCACTAATATTCCTGCAGCATAAGAGAAGGAAACACTCATTTGCAATTCTAACCATTCATTTTGCTTTTTGCTATGTTTGACAGAAGCAAATTCATATGTTAAAGGAAAAGTGAACTGGAAAAAAAACCCAGCCTCACAAAATAATGTTATGCAGCAAGTAAGAATTAGAAATTTATCAGTTACTTCTAAAGATAAGTACAATGTTTGTTACAACAACCAATTACATGTTCTTTTTCATTAAGCACAGTAATTATTTCTTCAGTTTCCTCAGTAATTTAAAGTAGCATTATCCCTTAGAGTGGCAGTGCTGTGGTAAGATAAGCTTGAGAATGAAATTGTAGAGCAGCAAAGGCTTCTCAGCCCCCCACTTTGTGCTAAATAGAATAGGTTGTCAGTCATGAGAGCGGAGTGTGCTGCCAGGTTATCTCAGCAAAGGACTCCACTTGTACTGATGCTAAAACCATGAAAATACAAAGTCAGGGTGACTTGTGGCGGAACTGATGCATGAACAGATTCTAGTGTAGTATGTGGTGATTGGAAATGAAAGCAAATGGTTGGATGATGACCAGGTCATGAGAGCTTGTAATGATTTTTCTGACAGCTCTACCACTAGACACTGCTGTGTTTGTTGTGAAGAGCAGGAGATGGTGTATAGCTGGGGATACCCTTTCTGCCCTTAGAAAGCAGACTTGGGCCTGTGCATTATGCTTTCTTTAAAAGAAGATGCTGTTGGCCTTGATTTTCCTATTCCCCGTCCACAACTTGCTGTCCACTTTCAGAAGTGTAGTGACAGTACTAGTTGTCTTATTGAACAAGTCTGTGCTGCTGGAAAGCAGTCTTTTCCAGGCTCCTGTTCCCCCATCACTGCCAAGGCCACAGCTTGCTTTCCTATGTGGTTCTTTTGAAAGTGTCTAACACAGAGAGGATTCAGTGGGCCATGGCCCACCTTGTCATGGCCCACATATTGGGAATGGAGAACCTAAGGCCTGATGAGTAAGAAGTGAAGTCTTGAGAGTACCACTAGTACGTGTACCCATACAATTTTTAAAATCTGCCCTGGTTTGTCATATTTCTTATACCAAGCTTATTTTTAGAGTGTCGTTTGTGTGTGGCATTCTTTTGTCTTTTGAGAAGTGCTGCTATATCAGTATGTCAAGAATCTTGTCTTTTTGTAGGTCTTGTTTAGCATTTGTTCATGCTTATATTTGCGTTGGGTGGCTGCTATATGAGATTATCCGGTCATAATCAGAACACAGAACTTGATTGATTTGTAGATTCCCTCCCAGCTCATGCATACTTTAAGGAGAAGATATAAAAATGGTTTATTCCTCTGGGTATTGTCATTTCACACACTAGCTAATGCACTGGGACACAGAGAACATATTATTCACAGGATCGTGCATATTCACAACGTGGCTTGTTTATTGTCCACCAGTTTACAAAACTTCAGAGTGAGTGACATATTTAGCATAAATGAAGTATGAAAAATGAGATATTGCAAAAGCCAGTATGACTTCTCTGTTTCCATACTCCTCAGCTTTGGTTCTAGGCACTTGTCAACCACCAAAATCCTTGGATTTGTATTGCCATTAGCAAATGTTGGAAGAGAGAAACACTACAACGTACATGTCTCTATATATATTTTGTATATTTATATGGTTTTTATTATAAAACAAACAAAAAACAACAACAACAACAAACCCACCAAACTTCACTTCTACTCATGTATTGTCTGCATTAGGATGCGACTGCATGGTGAGCAACAATACCACAAATTTCACACCAAATTGTTCTTGGGAATATAGAAGCTCAAGACACAAATAGTTCTTTATTCTTAAGAAGAAGGAACAAATTTTCTTTTTTTTTTTTTTTTGGATACTGTAATGCCATTATCCTGTAGAGGATAACCTAGGAAACAGGTGGCATACTGTCATGGTGCTTGCTAGAATTTAATTTTGTGTGAATAAATTCTGACCTTTCACATTTGTATTAAATTTAGAAGATCAAAATGCTTTCATATGCATATTTAGGATGTTCATACCTAACCTGTATCTATATTTCCACTCATTCCTTCTTTACCACCTTCCATGTGCAATGGTAAGTGTAATTTAGCATGCCACCATGCTACTGCTTTTTAAAATTCTGCCAGCCGTCTTCAGCTCTAAGTTGTCCTTACTATATCTTATCTAATGAAAGAGAAGTGTTGAACTGGTTGAGTTCTGCATTTGCTGACTGTATTGCGAGTCCAGGTGTTGGTACATCACTTGGTTTTGCACATTGAAAACTTCTGAGCAGGGCTGGAAGCAGCGTTGTTCCAACTGGCGACAGCACACTGCAGCGTTTGAAGGCCTGCGGGAGCCAGGGGTAATTCTAGCCATAAAGCAGGTGTTTTTGCAAAAGACTCCCTAGAGTAGACAAAGCTTTCACTTGTTCTTATTGATCAATTAAAATGGTACTTAAAGCAAAGATATTAGTGGGTTGTAACTGTGAACTACTGCATTATAGTTGTTAATAACCAATTGTATTATTGTATCAAACAACAGAAGATAGATACTAATGAAGCACCTGAGGTATGGACAGGACGGCAATGCTGCACACAAATCCCAGCTTAGCCTCGTGACCAGTGATGTTATCATATCATATGTCGATGTTACACAAGACAGCAATGTGGTAATCCTGGTCCTTCTCCCAGAGGGGATAAACAGCACCACAGGGAATACATAGGCCATGTAAGAATTTACATAGCACAGTGATGTGGGCAAACAAAACAACATTGTGTCCAGTGACTACTGTACTAATATAATAAATACATGTAATACATTTTGTTTTAACACTCTCTGGTCAGGTCTTTTGTTATCCTACCCTTCCTGCCCCATGTTGGGTGCCAAAAAGGACTGTTGTGCTTTAACCTCAGCCAGCAACTAGAACCATGGCCTCTCACTGCTAACTGATACACGGTAGTGAAAGGAGGAAAATGGAATCTTCACATTTAAATATTAATCCCCTAGGGCTGTGGCTATGCATTCATTATGGTAGGAAGGGCCTGGTCCCTCTCTCTGCCAGGGACTCTGACAGAATTCCCTTGCTGACCTTGCAACTGCAGAACCAAAGCTGCATCTGCTACTGGCCGTTGTGCTGTGCAGCATGCTTGTACACAGTACAGCGTAAGGCTAAGTGGTGCCATCTGTGATTTTTTTCAAATATCTGGATGTGTTTCATCCAGTCCTAACTCATCCAGTCCCCTTTCTCTTCTCCTTTTTAATTTGTGTGCATCTCAGAAGCACAAAAAGGCACACCACTGTTTCAATCAACCAAGAGCATAATCCCAGAAATACCCAGAGCTTGTCCGAGCATTCCCATTGTACTGTAGGGCTTTCCTGCCGCGGACAACAAGCCAGTGCTTTGGCACATGTTGCTGTTACACAGTGAGTGTGAGACACAGGATGTGAACTTAAGGAAAAGGCATTCAGCTGAATTTCTGTACTGCTCATGTAAAAGTGTTAGATCTTAAAACTGATCTCGGCAATTTCTAAATGTGCTGCTATTAAACTGAAAGTGGTGAATGGCTTTGGTTTGCTCTATGTGTAGTTAATAGATTATCAACACTGCCAACAACATAAGAAAACATACTGATACTTTGGACTGGCACTTTGTTTTACTGTACAGACTGCAGCCTTTTACACATGGCAATAGGAACACTAGAAATAAAATGTACATCAGTACCAGCAACAGCTTATAGACATGCTTTCCCTCACAAACTCCCTTTAACATCTTGTCTTTGGCAGATAACAATTAATTCACTGGCAGATTTCAGCAGATGCGCTTTGAAGTGTAGAAGGGATGAGTTCACAATAGTGCAGTTTGTCCAGCTGTTAAATAGGTGAATCATATTTAAGCTGTGTTTTGTTCTCTTGGCCTCTAGCAGCTTCTGAATGTTCCTGGCATTCTTGCCTTTCCAGGTGCTAAGGACTAGGCTGACTTTTACCCAGCAGAAGGCATGTAGACCGGTGTACATTATGTAGAGCTATTAAATATGCCTTACATGGGATTTAATTGCTGTAAATTGCTCATGATGTTATTTTGCCATTTTTTGTTGGCCTGAGCACGTCCTGTTTATTTTTGCTAAACTTTAATTCATTCCTGTACTGAGAGAAAGAAATTGAAACATCTGCCAAGCTTTAATAAATGTAAAAATGAGTAATTGGTTTGCCTAACAAGCTCATGTATACTAGAGTCTGCTTTACCAATCAAAAGGACATCATTGCATGACTGCTTGCATAATGCTGCTCAGGTATTTGCACTCCATGTATTGTGGAGATCTTAGGAAGGTGTAGACTGTGCCTCAGCAATCTTCACCTGCTATGCCTGTATGTGAAATACTCTACTGTTTTGCAAAATTGACATTTAGTGCATGCAAGTTATCTGGATCAGTAGCCAAGGCTAAACGTTATTCTTCGTGAGGAGTGAATGTGAACTCTGCCTCCCAGCTGGCAGCTTAAACCGCTGCTGCAGGAAGCACAGGTTTGTGATGAAATGGAGTAGGTGAGCTCAGTCAGTCCAGTGATGTCATTTAAGAAACCATGGGACAGTTTAAGCCACCTGTCACCCGTACCCAGATTGGGTTTGCTATGTGGCGAGGTGTGCAAGTGCCAAGTGAAGCAGTAGGCAGGAAAAGATCATTGTTTCTGATGAACTTAGAAGTTATGTGGACAGAGCAAGTATGTGCTAATGTATGTAGTTGATATCAGATGGATCATAATCCATCAGCATGCTGTACGTGGGCTCCAGATTAGGATGCTTGCTGGATGCATACATTGGATTGTGTTCTCTTCCTCTCTTTTTTGCTCTATGCACTGTCATACACCACTGTATATGGTTTTAAGATCCACAGCTCACCTGCCTGAAAGTGCAGCAAGAAAATTTAAAGCTATGATTCTGTCTGCCCAGAGGAAACATCTTCACCTTAAAGCTTCATAAAAAATTGCTTTGAAGGCGTGAGAGAAGTATGAAGGTTTGAATGAATGTGTAATTTCACGGTTTACACTCTCCTTCTAAAATACAAAACCATTATTTATTCATAGTAATAGAGCATGATAGGTCAGGAGCTGGCAATCGATGGTGTTCCAGATGAGAAAGCTGGTCCTGTGCACCCCTCTAGGCAGAAATCTGAGAACTTCGAAAACTGTTAGCGTACTTGTATTAGTTTTGGTTCTCCTATGAATTTCCTCATCACCATCCAGCTGAGTGAGCCGCTTACACTGAAGAGACACTCAAGCAGCTACCAAAATTTTTGGCAGTCTGGGAAACAGAGCACAGATGTCTTCCTTCACTGCGGCAGTGCAGTAAGGGGCAGGGCTCCCGCTGCTGCTGTGTGGAGAACTCTTCAAGATTGTGGGTCTGAATCCTGATACCTTTGCGCACAAGTAAAGAACTTGTCAGCATTTTATTGTCCACAGGTCTACTAAAGGGACTGGGTCATGGTACTGTTGTCATCTGAAGTAGAAATACTATGTGGGAAAAACGTGGGAATAGATCCTTTGCTCCTTTTCTGTACTGCAGAAAAAAACCCACAGAGATTGGCACATCTTCTACCTAATACAGCCACCTTTTCAATGCCAATTTCTTCTCTGTTTCTCATATTAGTAGCCCGCTGGGGACAGAGACTGTTAAAAAAGCACACAGTGTTCTTACTGTCCTCAGCTTTCTACAGCTTTTGAGCTCTTGCCAGTTTCTCTTTGCCAGCTCCTGAGGCCATTCTGAACTGCAGAGGTGACTAGCCTTCTGGCTGAACTTAAACTTTGCAGAGAACTGACCTCCTAAAGTGTGTTTGGTAAACATGAGAAAATTTGGTAATAGGTTTAAATGCGTGAGATGGATTATCTGTTTTTTGTGGATGCACTGCAGTGTCTCAGCTGCCAGCACACCTCTGTCACTGCAATGCGTAATATTGATTTACATTTTTGTCTGCCCGAGGATAGTACTAACCTCATTGATCATGGCAGGTGCCTCTCTGCAGGGACTTTCCATACAGAGGTACAGCTCAGAGCACTGCTACACCAGCACTTCTTCAGCAGTTCTTCCCCTGCTCTCACCTGCTTTGTTTCCCTTACCAGTGGACAGCCCCCAATGTGATGCAGTGGCATTGCAGCAGAGGCTCTGCAGCAACTCCTGTCAGTGCAGAAGCTTGCGGCACACTTCCATATTGCGCGCTAGTGCTGAACGTGAGTGACTCCCCTTGTGATGCTGGAGTCGCAGGAATTCTGCAGTGTGGTCCTTGTTAGCAGTCAGAAAGCAAAGTGCTAGGTCAGGTTGTTCAAATAAAGGATTGATTCAGACACCCTCTTCCCGTCCATTTGACAGCTTTAGCTGAAAAAAAAAAGGCAAATTAGGAACTGATTCTAAATGAGGAGATAACAACACAGGACAGGTTCACAATGCATATTTCTTACATTGCAACAATGCTGGAGGTTGGGATCCTGACCATTTTTTACCATTCCTGGGGAGAAATAGTTCCACTGAGCCAATTTGCTTTTGCTCCAGGCTGTCACTGGTGTTACTGGAGATCCTATCCCACAAAGAATTTCCTTCATGACTGGACAAGCTTTAGGAATGGCTTGTCTTCAGCATTGCCAGTTCCTATGTCTTATGTATGTCACATCTAGAGCCAATTTCCCTGGCTTCTGACCTGCCATCAGACTGCTAGTGGAGCTCTTAACAGGGCTATGGGCCCTGCTACTTGCAGCCATGAGGACTACCAATGCCAAGCTATTGCACATGTATATAAAAGGTACTTCATTGTTGAAATTCTGCATCCAAGAGCAGAGTAAAGAGAACTTCTAAGGAAGGATAAAACCCAGCCACCCTGTGGCTGGTGTAGTGTTGTGGTGGAACAGGTGAACAAAGATTTATAGCAGGGAGAAAGTGACTTCAGTGCTATCGGTGGGGGGGCAATATGTTATTTTGTGATTAAATATAGCTGCTGAGTGACAGGAGAGAAAAGGAAAAGATAATCTCAGGCTTGTCTGGCAGATGCTTACTTTAACTACATCATGAACATTTCTGTTAGAGATGCTCCTGATGGCAAGCAGTAACCGCTGCGAATTAATGCTTGCAATTTTCCCACGTGCTAGACAGGTATATTTCTTCATTTTGTCAAGGAGAAAGCAAAACTTCATTGGCATAATCAAAGTCTGAGTGCAAATAGGAAATAAACAATTAAGTCCCATGGAGATTTGTGACTCTCTCAGTTTTTTTCCCTTTCTCCTTTCACGCTGTCTTCATGACCTCTTACAGCTTCTGTGGTAGCAGTGGAGTCACTGTGCTTCTCAGTTCTGCAAGGGAAGGATCTTCTGCTGATGAGCTCCATCTAGCATTGTGGACTGCCCTTGCAGCCATCCCAGCTGAAGAAGAGAAATTTACTAACGTAATGTAAATGGACATTACCATATCTTAAATGTATGATAAGCTGCGATCCTATTTTTGTTTTACCACTGAAGTGGCTTGTCCTGCATTGTCATGCCATATCCTGTTGACAGTCCCTGCTTTGCACAAGGTGTTTACAAATTAAAAAAAAAAAAAAAAAAAAAAAAAAATCAAAGTTTTCCAAATGCAGGGGAGAGGGTGATAAGCTTTTGTGTCTTGGGAAATGTTTTGTGTTTAATGAAAGTATGGGGTTTGCTCAGTTTCTCTAAAAAAAATGAGTGCAATATAAGTATAATGCCAATCAGACACTTCTGGCTTCTGGTGAGATTTGTCACATCTCTTGAGTTTCCTGAAGCTTTCCATGAGTACTGATATTGGATCACTTGGCTTGTAAATGGGGACTTCCTATGTTGAGATGGCTGTCCTGGAAAAGCTTCAGCAAGATCACTCTACCTCAGTTGAAATCAGATGTTAATTTCCTTTCTGGTACAGAATAAGGTACTGTGAACCAACACTGATTTTTTTATGGCTTCTTAATGTTTCTGGAGATAAGCTATCTCCAGACTAATCTGGCAAAATTCCTTCTTTTCTTTCATATTCTGATGTAAATTGGTGACGGAGGAGAAGTCTGAAGTACAGCTAATTTATATGCTTTTGAGGTTGTGAGTTTGTTTGTTTTGTTACTGTTGTTTGTTTGTAATTTTTCTTTTAGTCCTGATTCTAATGTATCTATAATCACCAGAAAATCTCCTGTGTGGCTTACTGTTATTTCTGAGGGTGTGATTTGCCACAAGGGAAGGATGCTTTGTTATCTGCAGAGAACCAGGGCCATAAATTTGAATTGGAGGTGTCACGTATTTTCTATGATAACAAATTCTGATAACATAAATGCCAAACTCTGCAGAATCAGACAGACAGAAAAATTAGCCTGCAAGTGGCAGTTTTGTCTTACTCTAGCACGTGAAGTGACAGAACCAAAACCAGAAAATATCTTTATTAGAATCTGTGCTTTTTATCTATATTCTGTTTCAAATGTTTTCTCTTTCTGAAAAGCCTACAGTGTTGGCGAACCTTCACCATGTGTACACAGACTTCTTCCCATTAAAATGTGTGTTTCTCACTAGTTTCTTTTACAAGTCAGCTATGTCGTCGTTGTGTTTGCAAAACTAACAACGCATCACAGCATTTTAGAGCCTGTTGGAATATCTTTAGCAAACCTGAAGTTACTTCTGTCACTGTGCTTCCAGAACGTTAACACTTACAGTGACAGGAGAAAGTCAAAAAGGCGAAAACCACATGGAAGGACTATAGAAACCTGTGGAACATAGAGTGACATCTGGAACAAGTGTTCATCAGTATGTTCTACAAAAGGCAACTGAATTTTTCAGCATATTCGTAGTGACTGCACAAGCATTTTTTTGTCCTGTGTGACATGCTGCATTATGACACAATAATAAAAAAATAAGGTCAACTATATGAAAAATGGAACAAATGGCTCCATAACTAAGACCTAATAAGTCGTCTTGTTTCATATGAAATTCATCTACCAAACCACACTCCTGTCACTATGGCTTATGTTCCAGATCCTGTCAGCATTTACCAAACCCCTGCCTTTTTAATATTATCTGCTAGGGAAAAAGCAAGTTTATTTTTTCCCCTAGATGTAGGATTCATGCCACTTTTATCATCCCTACTGAAATAATTCTGACCAGCAGATGTTAATATTCTGCCTGAGTGGAAATGGGAACTTTATAAAATTGGAATTTGCTCTCAGGCACATAGTATTTGTTTTCAGTCATAGAAAATACAGAGATGCCAACTGTAAAACATGACATTGTTAGGTGTAGAAAAGGAATGTGTATTTTTGATGCACAAAAATATTTTAATGACATTTTTTGCCCACACAGAAAATGTTTGTATGTTTAATCTTTATTTTTTAAAGAAAATACATTGATATTATAATGATAATTTTATTGTAAAGGCTTTTTGGAGGCAAGATGGAATAGGTAATCAACATTAGAAAGAGAAGGCGCAGTCACAAAATAACTAAATAATGTTGGTTGAGGTGTCATATTAGGTCTTGATTCTTCCACACGCCTGAACTAGGAGGAGATGTAATATTTCTGTTTTTAAAGACAACTTAGAGGGCCCAATTTTCATTCTGTTGTAAAGCAAGAATGAAGATGTTGAAACCTTGACTCAAATGACATGGCAAAGGAGACTTTATTTTCTGGCTAGCTGTAGGTGTTGGCTGGCAGCGTTTCTGACTGCTGCTGAATCTTCAGCACGAGAGCAGATACTCAGCTGATGTAAGCTGGCATAGCTTTGTGCCAAATGATAATCAGATCTGACAGTCTTAGAGAATGGTGGAGCAGTAGCCTTAATGAAATGCTTTAGCAGTTGATTTGGAGGATTAATAGCAATGGGCTGAAAAATATCTCTGAATTTAGTCAATACAATTATGGCATTGATGTGGGCTCTTTTGCAAATGTGTTGTCTGCCTTTCTCGGGCCCGGTGCTCCCACCCAACCACTTTAATATATGGCCTTGCAAAGGGCGCTTAATATCGTCTTCTGGGTTGATTTCCCCTTTCTGTCCTAAGGGGCAAGAACTTCTGAGAGTTTAATTTTTTTTCTTAAATTTTCGTAAGTCGTTAATTTGAGTTCTCAGCTGTGACTGCTGAGTGGCTGTGGCCTTCAAGAAAAAGAACCCAGTGTTTAAAATTCCTAGTGGGATTTTGGTTCAGCTGTTCGTTTCCTGTGGTTTGCCTGTGCTTTTCCAAACCAGATCTTCTTCTGGATAATGGAGTTGAAGATATTTCCTTGAGGGCCTATGATGTACCTACCCTGAAAGAAAAGTCACCCAGCTCCAGAAGGGCTGAAGTCTTCACAGCTCTTCTCTCTCTTTTGACTTACCTCTGTTGTCTGTAACAATACTTCACCCATAGCTTTTCAAATTAGTTTTCTGCTTGGTAAATAGTTTTGTTAGTCACTTTAAATCAGTGACTCGTGATTGCAATTGTGAGGCTAATAATAACAAAGTGACCAAAACCAGAAGGCATGTTTGGGAGAGAATGACCTGCCTTTTTGAGTTAGCAGTGACCACTCCAGCAGACTACAGAGCTGCACTATTAAGTGTCTTACATTCCTCAGCTAGAGTAAAGACGAATATGAAGGGAAGGAGCAATTGCTGTGGTTTGTAGATGTGAGACGGGATCTTTAGGGCATCTCTGAAGATGATAAGCCATGACTTTGAAAATCCTTGTCAACTATGAAAATATCTCAAAGTGGTGAAAAGTAAATCTACAGCTAAAAAGGGCTGGAACATTAATTACCGTTGGGTACTTTGTATTTTTAGAGTTGAATTTCAGTTATTCAGAACCTGTTTTGAATATTTAAGTAGCAGCGTATTTGCATGCTGTTGTTTCAGTGACCTGAAATCTTTGTGGTAGAAAGTTCCTGTGCAGATTTTGCCACATCATCTGTAGTAGGAGGTCCATTTGCAGAAGATTCGTCCATGGATTGGTGAAGAAAGCTTCTGGTATTTTTGCTTCCTTTGTTACCATTTTTCACAGAAATTGCAAATGAATAGCACCTTTTAGGACAATGAATCTGTCCCTTGTCCATTGCAGAATTGTTCCTAACAGCACTGAGCTTGAAATCCATGATTTTTTGTGGCACTTGACTGATCTCTGTAAGGCACAAATTCAGTAATACAGACCACAGAAACTTGTCTGCATTCAGATTAATGGCAAGAGAGTATCTGTATGGATTTGCACATCTATTCTGTATAGGAAAGAAGGGATAAATATATAGTAAAGTTATTTGTTTTTTTTCAGGATGGTTCGTAGTATTGATGTCTTATTAGTTTACCATTTTGGCTACTAATTTGCAAGGAGCTGACAGAAAACAAAGAGAGCTGATAGCCATTTCCTATTGTACAGATAATTATAGCCTGCATAAATAAGTGCTTGGCCATGCTGCACTTGCAGCTTTGTTGGAGAGAACTGGAGTGAATTTGAAGTTATTCAAATGTCTGAATATTATTAATGGCTTGTGAGTGATTTACTGTGGGTGTTATGCTAAAAGAAAGTTATAGAAGAGTTAACACAGTGATCAAAACCAAGAGGAAAAAAGTACAATTTTTCTTCTGTTCCTCCTTATTTACTGCAGGAGTCACTTCACTGAAATCAGTAGTTGCGCTTAGTTAAAAGAGTCTAAAAAGTATTCTGAGACACCTAGGGATGTTTCTAAAAATAAATGGGGTTTGGTACAAAGAACTAAAAATGGACAGAAAACAGAAAGTCATATCACAGAATCACAGAACCACAGAATGTAGGGATTGGAAGGGACCTCAAAAGATCATCTAGTCCAATCCCCCATATCTGATTAATTTCCTATGACAAATACCAGCCCAGTGAAAGACTAGTACATTCACTGGATCGTATGCACCTGACTTAGTTGAGGAATTACACCACTAAAACAGTTTGTGACTGACAGTACAATTGCTAAAATCCATTTTGAATGGTGCTGCATAGTAGTTACTGTTCAAATCTGTTACTGTCACTTTCACTGACAGTAAGTGGAAGCTCAGTTCTGTGTGTCCACTGAATCAGGGAAATGAAATGGTAGCACAAGATCGTTTTCCAGTTATTTTTCAAACAGATTAATTTATAAAAAAAGCCAGAGTATTTGCTAAAGACATGACACCAAAGTTCCCTTTTGTTCTTTCTAATATTAATAAGTCTGTCAACTGGGTATTTTATATATAACTCATGTGAACCTCATGCTCTTGCATGGTGTGAATGTATGTTTTTTCGTATCTACCTGTCTGTCTGTCTGTCTGTCTGTCTGTCTGTCTATCTATCTATCTATCTATCTATCTATCTATCTATCTATCTATTTAATTTATAAACACTGTTTCTAATAGTGAAGGCCTGGTTGTGGCTTGAGTCAGTATGTTTCTGAGAGTCCTCAGGCATGAGTGCCTGTTACCTTCCGATTGGCTGGGGTCAGGCCTTGGGACCTGCTTCTTGCTTTGTGCTTAGCCGTGATTATTACTCTTGGTGTTGCATTTATACACACTGGACAAAGCAGTTGTGGCCATTTTTCAGCTCTGACAATTTTTTTAGTACCTTGATCCTTTTCCCAGTTCATTCTATGAAATCACCTCCTTTTTCATCAGCACACATGACCACGGATATTTCTGTCTACTGAATACAGATCTGTCATTGTTGATTAATTGCTTGATAAGTTCCAAGAAACAGACATTAATTCAACAACGAAACAGGTTTGTTCTTGCAAAGATATCATAGTATAGTATGTACTTCTAACATCAGCAGAAGATTTGGTCTCTGAGACTTAAGCAGTAATGTGTTTTCTGGTTGTTTAAGTTGAGTTAAAGTGCGTTTGAAATAAGTTTTTCAGAAAGAATATTATGTCTGAATGTTCTACCCACTTACGGAAAAAAAGTCGCAAAACATTTCTCCAGGAAAACATGATGACTAGATTTTTCATTTATTGCTGAATCTATTTGTTGTTGTTTTTTTATCTGCAGAAAGTGAGTGAAAAAGTAGGAGGTGCAGAAGGAACCAAGCTAGATGATGACTTCAAAGAAATGGAAAGGGTAAGTCTAAATACAAATGCATATTTTCATTCTTACCATTCATTTTTCCTTTCTAGGACAGGAATTTCAAAGCTTTTGTCCCTGAATCACTCAAATAATTTTGAAAGACTTAACTTTTATTCAGCAGGACTGATCTTGCAGTTTCTTATTTCTTTTTGTTTTCTAACCAAGGCATACATAATATATGGCACTCTCTATAATGCTGATATTTCGTTCAGAGATTGAGACTGATGTCAACTACAAATTAGTTTCAGTTAAACTGTTATACAGGATCTCTGAAAACAATCATAGAATCATAGAATACCAGGTTGGAAGGGACCTTGAGGATCATCTGGTCCAGCCTTTCTTGACAAAAGCACAGTCTAGACAAGATGGCCCAGCACCCTGTCCAGCTGAATGTTGAAAGTGTCCCATGTTGGGGAATCCACCACTTCCCTGGGGAGTTTATTCTGATGGCTGATTGTTCTCATTGTGAAAAATTTCCATCTTATATTCAATTGGAATCTACCGAGAAGTAACTTGTACCCATGACCCCTTGTCTTCCCAGTGTGACTCCTTGTAAACAGGGAATCTCCGTCTTTTTTGTAGCCACCCTTAAATACTGGAACGTGGTGATGAGGTCTCCTGTAATCCTTCTTTTCTCAAGGCTGAACAAGCCCAGTTCTCTCAGCCCTTCCTCCTATGACACATTTCTCAGTCCTCTGGTAACCTTGGTGGCCCTTCTGTGAACCCTCTCTAGCCTGTCCACATCTCTTTTGCATAGCAGGGACCAAAACTGAATGCAATATTTCACGTGTGGACTGACAAGCACTTAGTGGGAATAATGACTTCTTCATCTCTGCTTATGATGCCCTTGTTGATGCAGCCAAGCATCCTGTTGACTTTCTTTGCTGCAGCAGCACATGGTTCACTTGTATTGAGCCTGTTGTCCACTGGGACTCCCAGGTCCCTTTCCACAGAGCTGCTCCCCAGCCTGGTAGATCCCAGCCTGTGCTGCACTCGTAGATTATGTTTTCCCAGGTGGAAGACCTTACACTTGTCCTTGTTGAACTTCATAAGCTTCTTGTTAGCCCACTCTTCCAGCCTATCCAGGCCATCCTGCAGGGTGGCTCTCCTCTCTGGAGTGTCTGCTACCCCACTCAGTTTGGTGTGATCGGCAAACTTCATCAGCGTACACTTGATGCCATCATCAGATCACTTATGAAGAAGTTAAACAGCATTGGACCCAATATCGATACCTGGGGGACCCCACTCATGACAGGTTGCCAGTTTGAAAAGAAGCCATTTACCAGCACCCCCTGGGTATGGTCTGTCAGCCAGTTCCTCACCCATCACAGAAAACACTTGTCTAGACCATAATGCATCAGTGTCCCTAGGAGGAGGCTGTGAGAAACTGTATTGAAAGCCTTGGAGAAAGCCGAGTAGACAATGTCCACTGCTTATGCCACATCAACCGAGCAGGTTACTTTGTCATAGAAGGTGGTGAGGTTTGTTGAGCATGACTTGCCCTTTGTGAATCAGTGCTGGCTTTTCACAGTCATGTGTTTCATCTGACTTGTGACAGCCCCCAGGAGGGGGCATTCATTCCATAACCTTCCCAGGGACTGAAGTAAGACTAATGGGACTATAATTTCCTGGATCCTCCTTTAGGCCCTTCTTGCAGACTGGAGTGACATTAGCCTTCTTCCAGTCTTCTGGAATGTCCCTGATCTCCACAGTTTCTCCAAGATTATGAAGAGTGACCTCACAACATTGTTAGCCAGCTCTCTTAACACCCTTGGGTGGATATTGTAAAGGCCTATCAATTTGTAGGAGTCAAGCACCTGTACTGGTTCCCATACCAACTTTTCCTTCACTAACAGTGGGTCTGTGTTAGTGTGAACCTGGATTTCTATTCCCAAGGCCTGGGGGACAACAGTGCTGCTAAAGACCAAGGTGAAGAAAGTGTTGAGAACATTTACCTTTTCAGCGTTGTTGGTGACTAAGTCACCTCTCCTGTTTAACAGCAGGCTAATATTTTCTTTCTGTTTTTACTTGTGTGCATACCTGAAGAACACTTCTGTGTAGTTTTTGACATTTCTGGCTGATTTCAATGTGAGCCTGGCTTTTGCTTTTTGAACTGCACCTCTGCACACCCTGTCAATGCCCCTGTAGTTCTCAACGGGTATTCATCCACTCCTCCATCTCTGGTATGCTTCTCTTTTGGTTTTGAGCAGACTCAGAAGCTCTCAGTTAAGCCAAAGGGGACTCTGCTTCACCTACTATACTTACCTCTAAGGGGAATGAACTGGTTTTGTCCTTCCAGGAGAGCATTCTTGAAAAAATCCCAGCACTCACTAGCTCCTTTATCCTTCATGGAGGCTTCCCATGAAATTCCTCCCAGCTGAGCACTGAGTGAGCTGAAGTTTGATCTTCTGAAATCTAAAACTTATGTCTTAGTACTAACCTTCAGCATGCTCAGCAGGATTCCAAATTCCATAATATTGTGATCACTGAAGCCAAGGCTATCACTAACTGACATAAGGTCTGTCTACAAGATGATAATTCCAATGGAAAAGGGTGCCTGTAATTCTCAGCTCTGTGAGCATCAGTCAAGAGGAGCAAGAGCTGTCTGCCGAAGGGAGTTGACAGTGCACTGGAATATTCATTGGTAGGTTCAGAGATCCTGTTATGCAGCCTCCACTGGCATAATGTCTTGTGTAGGTGGGGTTAACTCCCCAACAGACTGCTTGGTGAGGCTGGCAGTGATAGCACTGAGTGTTTCTATGGAGGGACAGGAAAAAAAAGGCACAGATATGTGTGGTGATGATAATATTTCATTTGGAAAGATCAGTATGGGCAGTTTTTTTCTGGCTTTGACTTTGAAAGGTACTATCAAATCTTTTAACACTAGCTACTGCTAGGTGATTTGTAGGGTACGTATGTGATATATAATTCTGATGGAGAGATACAGAAGCTATTTATCTGTACATTTGTATAGTGAGATGGAAAAAACCTTGAATGGAGAAGGGCATATCTTTTGTACTCCTTCCAGCAAAATTACTGCAGAGTTGGTTTCTCTCCTTCTGCATAGCTTCCCTTTGAATGTGCCACAAGTTTAGGCACTACCCTCAAAACTGGAAGATGTTAGCGAAGATTCAGAAAACTGATGCAAGGTTTAGAGTGGAAAATAGGACATGGCAGCAGCCAGGGATGAGTCCCACATAGTGCTCATGTGCGGCGTGGGTTGGCAGCTGAGGAGATAAGAGCACTGAGAGTTGAGAAGAGAATGGAGTAAACTCATCAGTTACCTCCACGCTCCCCGCCTGGCCCTGTGTCCCTTGCCAGCTTTTCTGCAGGCAGTGGGCATGCTCCTTTTGCCTATCCCTGGCCTTCTGTTCCCTCGCCATCACTCTCCTTTGCCAGGGCTGGCAGATCTCTTCAGCTTCTTCATGTGAAGCATCGAGCAAGCACTGGCAGATGGCAGTGGCAACAGGAAACAGGAAAGAGGTCGGTCACAGCGTGCTGCAACCAACCTAGCTCAGGTGTTCTTTTTTAAAATAGGAACTTGTCATTATGGTAAAGGAGTTCACTCTGTGGGACACAAGCTACCCTGCAGAGAAATGCAATGTATCTTCATAAATGCAGAGTACGGGACAGATTACAGGGATCCCCAAATCTGCCCAAGCATTTTTGTGTCTGATGTCTGATTCTGAGTGGAAGAGTAGTTGCATACTTTGCTATATGCAGATTAGGAAGCTGATGTGGAGTACTTCTTAAGAAAGTAAGAATTCCTACTACAGTAGAAGAAAGTAATGCTATTAAATTCTAAGCATTTTAAATTTCTGAGTCAGCCAGGGGAAACAAACGATCAGTGCATCCATGTTGATAGGTTTCTTCAAATTCAAAACAGAGTGATACCAAGTCTTCTGTATCCCAATTTTACCAGCACTGACTCTGAAAGAGGTAGACAGCCCATTTTATCATTGATGGTTGGTTTTGATTGACATTTACTCTAATCTCATTTTTTCCAGCTGTTAGTGTATCAAAGATGGCTAATTCTTCAAGCAGTTTTCAGTGACTCTTCTATCAAAAATCTTTACCTATTGTGGACTCTTTCCAGGGTGATGTAAAATACCAGCATGTTACAATGAGTTGTATCAAATTCTTAACAGATCCTGAGGTACTCTGTACTAATGTCTTCACTTGAGAGAGGATCCACTATAAACTGAAATGACGGACTCATGCTTTGGAAGTTTTCCAGACATTATCACCATTCTGGTACCAGGGCTGTTCTCAGGGACACAAAATAAAATTATAAGAAGAGTTAAGAGAATTTATAAGAAGAAAA
The DNA here is from genome assembly GCF_964273445.1 of Streptopelia decaocto. Classification (NCBI taxonomy): domain Eukaryota; kingdom Metazoa; phylum Chordata; class Aves; order Columbiformes; family Columbidae; genus Streptopelia; species Streptopelia decaocto. The sequence continues at coordinate 18,470,637 of NC_138657.1, read as the reverse complement.
TGGAAGAGTGAGAAATATTTGTCTAACGTTTGAGAAACATTTGTCTAATGTTTGTCTAACATTTTTTTCCTGTTTCTTTTTCCTGTTTCTGTCTTTTAGAAAGTGGATGTTACCAGCAGGGCTGTTATGGAGATAATGGCAAAAACGATAGAGTATCTTCAGCCCAATCCAGGTAATGTAATTTCACAGTCTCACAGTACTTGCAGCGCTTCTTGAAAATACTCTTTCTCACCGATATGTAGTCTAACAGATCTTATCCTCACTGCTGCAGTTAACACAAAATTGGTGCAGTTACCATGAAGTAAAATAAATGAGTAAAAGAAATGGCGACTGGCTTTGGGAGGCTTGTTTTCCTCTTGTGTGTTCTTGCATTAGGTAAGAGGGCAGCATATGCCTAGAAACCAGATGTATTTACTTGCAGGCATCTGAATGTCAGCCCTGTGATCATGGGGGGCTCCTGGGGAGCTGGAGGTGGCTGCGGACTGCCCAGGACGGGCCAGGCAGGGCCTGGCAGCCAAGGCCCGTCCCAGTGCTCCAGGCAGGAGCAGGGCAGGCCGGAGGCACTGGGGCAGCAGCAGCCCCGGGCGTCAGGCACCTCCCGGGGCGTGGGGACAGACCAGGGCCAGGCAGTCAGCCCAGGGGTGGGCATCAGGATCAGGCATGATAACAACACCTTTCACCTTGTCCTCTAGCCATTTCCCATCCTCATTAGAGTTACTACCAAAGGGAGGGTGCAAAAGAGCTGTTGGTGCCAAACTAGAGAAAAGGGCAGATAAATGGACGTAATCAGAGATGACTGAATTGAACCTTCAAAATAGACATAAACTATTGGTTTGCATGGGGAGATGAAAGAAAATTTTTTTATTGGGGTGATGGACAGCTGTATGCTCCTCTCTTGACGAAGGATCACAGAATCACAGAATGTCAGGGATTGGAAGGGTCCTCGAAAGATCATCTAGTCCAATCCTCCTGCCGGAGCAGGAACACTTAGATGAGGTTACGCAGGAATGTGTCCAGGCGGGTTTTGAATGTGTCCAGAGTAGGAGACTCCACAACCCCCCTGGGCAGCCTGTTCCAGTGTTGTGTCACCCTCACTGTGAAGAAGTTTCTTCTCAAATTTAAGTGGAACCTCTTGTGTTCTGATTTGTACCCATTACCCCTTGTACTATCACTGGTTGTCACCAAGAAGAGCCTGGCTCCATCCTTGTGATACTTACCATTTACATATTTATAAACATGAATGAGATCACCCCTCAGTCTCCTCCAAACTAAAGAGACCCAGTTCCCTCAGCCTCATGAAGAGTGATCTGGAGCTGTTATAATCAAGTAAACCATTAAATTCAAGAAGCTGAAGATTTATGTAGTCATCTGGAAACACAAGTGTTTTGATACTAGCATAAGTCAATGCCATCTGCACTGATGTGGTCAACAAACTTATGCTTGTGCAAAATTAGTATGAAGATAAAATGAGGCTATCTGCCTAACACAAGTACCTCAGAGTTTCATGGAAGTACAGACCTAATTCACTTTTTCACTGTAAAGAATTTGCTTGCTAATAGCTGGAAACAAATTTGAACCAGTGTGAAGTATTTCAGTTCCAGTGTGGTAGGATAAAGGACTATTGCTAGAATAGCTTAATTGAGATACTTTTATGTTAGACCACAGAGGCAAGGAAGACAATTTGATGATGCTGCCAGTGGATTGAAAAAAAAGGAGAAAAAATATTTACAACTTCTTAACTGCTGGAAAGAAAATAATGATGCCTAGGATAGTTTCTATGTCAACAGATGAAATACTGTTTGTCACTTGAGTCATTGCTGATTGTCAAGAAGTACTCTTCAGGAAAAGCAATAGGATTGACAAACATTATGGGACTAGTGATAAAGTTGTTAACTACTGTCAACTGCTGTTGTGCAACACTGTACAGACTGAGAAATAAGCTTTGGCTGTTTAGTGCTTCTCTGACTTCTTTTCTGACACATTTGAGTGGTTATGATTGCTGTGAGTCATGAAAGAGGCTCACAGCAATGGCAAAGAGCAAAATCTCTGCAAGTAGCTGAGGGTGTGATTTCAGGCACCTCAGGCTGGCACAAGTTTGCTGTGCTGCAGGAAAGAGCAGTTTCCATACTCTGTCTACACATCCTTTCATTTGCTTGTGGCATGTGCAAGTAGGATCAGAAAATTAAAATTGTAATAGGCAAGAAGAAGATTTACTGTCTCGCATATCAAATGAGATCATGTTATTCATTCCACAGCTGGACAATGGCAGTAGATGGAGTAAGAGGAAAAGAGGACAGACTTTTTTCAGCTTTCACCTGATCTTAGATTGTTTTATGCCAATCGAAAAAAGGCTCCCTATAGCGAGAGGAATTGCATGGAAAATTACTTATTTTTTCAATAAAATAAAAATTATTTAAAATTCTCCCTGCAACTATATTACTATTTACCTGGGACACAAAAAAATCGTGATTTCCAGTATTTCCTGTTTGCTTTCTCATTTTCATAAAAAGTAGAAACATTACATTGGGAACAGGGGGGAAATCTAATGAAAAAAAAATCTTTAACAGCAATATTTAACAGAATATTTTCTTTAAAGTTTACCTGAGTTTAGAAGGGAGAAGAGGGTTTTGGATGTAGCACACATTCCTTGATAAATATGATGTGCCCTGAAAACATCAATATGCTTTGACAGCATAGCACTGCAGTGCTAGCGATCAATTTGCTTTGTGGTGTTTTGGAGGATCAATAAATGAAGTATGCAGCATGGTCTAACTTCACTAAGCAGTTAATTATCTAATGTGGGAAAGAAAAAACAAGAGGAAAAGGATGAGGAAAGGGGAAATGGGAAGGGAAGGGAAGGGAAGGGAAGGGAAGGGAAGGGAAGGGAAGGGAAGGGAAGGGAAGGGAAGGGAAGGGAAGGGAAGGGAAGGGAAGGGAAGGGAAGGGAAGGGAAGGGAAGGGAAGGGAAGGGAAGGGAAGGGAAGGGAAGGGAAGGGAAGGGAAGGGAAGGGAAGGGAAGGGAAGGGAAGGGAAGGGAAGGGAAGGGAGACAAAGGTGAATTTTCTGAGCAAGATGCTGAGTTGAGGTTAGCATGAATGAAAAAGACGGATTTTTAGACTTCCCAATTTTGAAAAAAAAAAAAAAAGAAGAAGGACGGCTGCAAATAGCTAAAATTCAACATGATGAAGGCTCCAAAGCTTTCCATGCAGATGTACATGGCTATAATTTCAAGAAAATTGTGCAGGATGAACAAGATTGAAAGTACAAAGAACGAGCAATTTAATCCACTGCTGAAGTTTCTTTGAGCTCTTTGGCAGTAATCTTATGTTTTGCCGTGGCTCTGTTAACACTTAAGGCGACACATTGGTGACACCATGAAAGTCTGTGTAAGGGAGAGGGAGTGCAACTGGGAAAAGAATCAAGCATTCAGGTCACTTCCATGGGGTATTACGTACATCTCTGCCTGGCCTCACTCAGGTTGAAACATAAGAGAAGAAAGCATGTGGCGCTAGCACAATAAAGCCACAGAAATGAAAGGGCTCAGGATGGGATTTTCCACAAACTTACTTCTGCTCCCATAAAAGTTACTGTAATAATATTTAAAAGAAGAAAAGTGGAATGAGACCACTGGTGGATGTATTCTGAGATTTCCTACTAAATCAGTATTCTAATGTAATAATTATTAAATGATTAGATGAATCATTGAAGCATGAATTTTCATGCTTTTCTTCTCTTTATGAATTATTTCTTGCTCTTCCCTTATTGTCTTTTAATATTTTTTATTCCTTCCTGTAACTTTTGCTTTCTGCTCTTACCTGCCTGTCTAGAATGTAGCCACTTTGATTTTTACATTTACTCATATTTTTTTTTGCTTTTATTTCTGAAAATACTCACACAAATTCCTATTTTAATTCAGCTTGCTGCCTCCATTCCCCTGACTGATTTTGGTTTTGCCATAGTTCCTTTGATGCCTCTGTATTTTCCCATTGCCACCATTACTTTCATGCCATTTTTAAAGGCCAGACACTTCATTGAAATGCTACTTCTTATACTGAACAGTTAGCCAGTCTGCTGACTGTAGTTTTGTAGTGGGTAGAAACAGAAGGCATCAGTAAATTCATATGCTAAAAAGCATGATCTGGTGTCACTCAAGGGTAGCGAAAAAGCTTACAAAAACATAATTACTGTATGTTAAAAGTATGTCATCCTTTTATAGTTGGTTCTCAGGCAAAATAAGTACGACACTGATTTTCCTGTGTCTGTTTCTGTGTCTTTGCATACATTTGTATGCTACAAAGTGAAAGTAAGTTAAGAGCAAAACACTTGATGACTCTAGTCTGCTTGTGTTTTGTTTTGTTGCAGAAGTGTATGCAAGGTTGAGTTTTAGGTAATGAAATCAGCACACAGCAGTGTGAGCTTCTAATGTTTGGTAAACAGAAATACTAACTCATAAGAGCAACTAACAAAGTCAAGCCTTTGTGAGGAGGAAGGTAGAGACATTCATAGCTGCCCTCCTGTAGCACACACAATAATGTAGATAGAAACACCTGCTGAGTCCGATTTGCTGGCAACAGGATTCAGCTGGCAAAATTTGAAGTACCATTAATTAATTCACTCTCTGCAGGCCATTTGCATTCTGTAGCTGCAGAAATTCACTAAAGCACATTATCCAGCAAATGAATTATTTTTTGTTTGCTGTCTTTGTTTTCATCAATTACGATAATTGTGTCCTCTCTTCTGATCTGCAGTTTTGTATCTGCAATAATATACAAGCTAAAGTACAGTTGAAAACCAAATTGAAGTAGGAGTTACGCCAAATTCCCATAAAAACCAGGAAATGTTTCAAAGGTTATTGGACATCATGTTTAGGGACATAGGTTTTATTTAATATTCTACAACAGAAAAACCTTCAAACATTTAAAAAATGTGGGGCACCACAGTTTAATCTTGAGTGTACCTAGTCTGGACTTTTCCTTGAGAGGAAGCCTAGCTCAATCTGCTATCCATCTGGTACCCAAGGATTTTAAGATTGAGAATTTGGAGATAGCTTAAAGATATTTTTTTGCCTGAGTTGTAGCACATACTGAACATGCTATCCTGAGGGTATTTCTGGGGTTTCTTCTGTTGAAGTAATTTCAAGGGAAGCTTTGTCTTGAAGTTCAGGACAGGGCCTCCTCTCTGAACTACCAGGAGAAGAAACAAGTCAGTGACCAGCAACATTTCATTGCTTTGCTCTAAAAATAATTAATGAAAACCAGAGCTTAATCCTAAACTTAGGTAATGTCCTTCAGATACATTGTAGGTAGTTCAGATAAATTAAAAGAGTGCATTCCTGTCTGTATTCTCAAATGATTGCATATTTGTAACCTCTGTCAATTGCCTGCTTCAGCTTCCAGAGCTAAACTCAGCATGATCAACACCATGTCCAAAATTCGAGGCCAGGAAAAGGGACCAGGTTACCCTCAGGCTGAAGCCTTGCTGGCAGATGCCATGCTGAAGTTTGGCCGAGAACTTGGAGAAGAATGCAACTTTGGTAACTTGATTACTTCCCGTTGTATTGTAATGTAATAAAAATTGTAATAAAATTTAATATAACTTTCATTATTAAAGTGTTGTGCTCTTACAAAGGAAGAACTTCTGCAAGGATCATCAGAGTTCTGCTTCACCAGGCTTCTCCTTTAGGTTCAATCTAGGCCTGTTGAGTATCTTTTGCGGGTTTGGACTAAAGATTTTTTTATTGTGGATGAAAGTCTAATTGTTTCCATTTGGACCCATGGCATATAGGGTTTAGGCTCTCTCATAGATATTGTTACTGGGGATGTGTTAGGATGAAAGACCTACATATTCAGAAACTGTATTATTGTCTATGCATGTGTACAATAACACCTTTTTGTCCTCAGAATCCTTATAATAAAAGTTATTGTCTTCATTACAGGCCAGGAATAAAGGATAATAGATTTTTAATAGACTTTGTTGTTTTTTCTGACCAAATTCCACATTTTAAGGCACTAGTGAATACTCATGTCTAATCCGTCAACCACTCCTCCCTCCATGGTCCAAATGAGTTTACAGATGCCTGAGTTAGAAATTTTAAAATGAGACTTAAAATTGTGTTCTTCAACAATAGAGTTCTAACCAAAAGGGATCCTTTGTCTTCATGTCCAATTTGTGTGGGCTTCTCTGGTGCCATTTTTATATGGCGACACACAGGACCCTCAAATAGGACTGTGAAAAATCTGTTTCCTATCTGAATCTTCACAGGATGTTGTTTCTGGCATAAAGACATCTACAATGGGAATGGTACTTTCTTGTTTGTTTTATATAATTTACTGATTAGCTTGGCAGATGTAAGTTGATTTGTGCTAAAGACTACTGAATTGTTTTTTAATTGGTTGCCTCTCATTTGCTACATTTCAAACACATTTTTAAAGGGAAAATGAAGAACTAATAGAATTTAGTTTGCACAAATTGCTGTACATTCCCTGATGATTGCAGTAGCATGCGGCAGAATAGATATGGCAATTATTTTCACATTCTTTACTAATAGCCGCTATTATGGCTGTTTGTCTCTCTTCATCCATGTCTGCCAGGCTCTCTAGTTTTGCAGATCATTGCTGGCATCCCCTGCTTGGGAGTCAAAGCTCCGTCTGATTTTTTCAGATTTTGGGGTTTTCAGACCCTTTGTATTCCTTGAAATTGTGCTTAGTTTGCTTTGGTTTGGTTTTCCAACAACCCACCCCTCAAGCCAGGAGTGTATTTTTGAGCTTCTTGCTTTTGTTTTCATGAAGGTGAGGTAAACCGGAGTGGGAACTTTTGAGACCCTCAGGTTAATCTTGGAGGAAATCTCAGAAGGCAGATAATTCTTATTGAAGTTTATGAACTTGAGTAGGCGTATGCAGTCCATAGTTTCTTCAAGAAAATCTTTCATCAGAAAAAATTCTGTGAAATTTTAAAGAATTTTTACATTTGTTACTGTCAGCAGTCTCACAGGTAAAAATAGGGAGACCTAGACTTGCATTAGAGCTATTTTTGTATTCAGTCTAGAGTCTGTTGACAGCAGCACTACAGCAAATACAGATAATTATTTTCTAGCATGTTTGTTTCACCAGAGTGAGTAATGGTTGGACAACAAGGGCTGTGGAGGAGGGTGTCCTGACACAGCATAGATCCTCAGGTTCAGCTGTGTTACAAGGCATAAACTCTGGGGCTGCAGAAGTGCAAAATCCTTGTTGCCTTTTCACACAGTGTGTCATATTCTGTTTCTTTCCTAAACATGAGACTTGAAATGTTAACTGAAATTTCCATGACTCAGCTTCATTCTACAGTGATTTGGACCAAAGTTATGTGTGAGATAAACTGGACATCTTTTCTTTCAGGACCAGCACTTGCAGATGTGGGAGAAGCCATGAAGGAGCTTTCTGAGGTCAAGGATTCTTTAGACATGGAAGTGAAACAAAACTTCATTGACCCACTTCAGAATCTTCATGACAAAGATCTGAGAGAAATACAGGTATTGCCTTCAATCTGGCATTTAATAATGTCCAATCTGCAGACTCTGTATAAGTTCAAAATTTATGTTAGTTGTTTAGTTTTAAATGTTCTTTGAGATTCACAAATGAACTGGTCTTAGGCTCTTTTCGCTTGAGTTTTACTTTTCAATTCTGTCTCTCTTGTTGATGATTTAGAATGAGACAGCTCAAAATTCTAACATTTTTTGATGGTAGCATGTCAAGCTCATGCAAGCATGAACATAGCTCTCTAGCCTTACCATATGAAAGCTCATTTCACTAAAGAAATAAACGGCTGTTTAAATTTAATTTTCTAGTGTATGACATGTCAGTTGCCTATAGACTGGCATTACTCTTTTGTCTGTATGAAGACTGTGTCTGAAACATTCTCAGGAATTTAGAACACAAACACTGTTTGCTTGCATAATTACGTAATTAGTAATCCAAGAACCAGACAGCATTGACAGAGGAAAATCTGTTTGCCCACATACTGTGGACGTGACCTAACTCTATAATTGTGGAAGTAAATGTGCCTCCCAAATTCAGCAAGTGTTTGTCTTTATATATGAGTGTTCTTCTGAGCTCAGTAAGGCTTTCATATTGTTAAATTTATGTGGAAGAAAGATGTCTTAGGCGGTTGGATATAATTTGCAAAGTTGACAAATGTTATAACAGACAACAAATTGATGCTTCTGAGGGAAACTAAATACCTGAAGTATTCACGCTTATGCTGGTAGCATTAACTTTTTTCCAGCTTGATGTAGCATCTGCTAAACAGATTGACGTGAGTGTTACATCAGTTAACAAACTAAAAAATCTGTAATAAAAGATAACGTTAAGATCCTTTGGTGATCTGATGGAAACGATAAAAATATTTTCTGTGTTGTTTTGTTTATGAGAACTGTTATACAGGCAAAAAATGTACTAACTTGTGCTTTTAGTAGAGTTCTCTTAAATATCTAGGGAAAAACGGTGGTGTTCAGGTAATTCTGCATCAGAGTTAAAAGGCTAGAAACTCACTTGTCATTTATATGGGTGGCAATTGCAGTTATCCATTCAGTTTTTTAATGTTGAAGGTCTGTCATTCAGACAGCAGCACACCATGGCTTCTTAAATGATATGTAAAACCACCTACCTCATTTTTCTGTATTTCTCCTCTCTGGGGAAAGGTTGATATACAGCAAACAGCATATGCTTGCAAATGTACATGGACTACCTGATAGCAATGCAATATAAGGACAGTTGGGGAACATCCTTTATTCTGTGCCTGAGTTTGGGTTTTTCATTTTTAGCATCACCTAAAGAAAATGGAGGGTCGACGCCTGGATTTTGATTACAAAAAGAAAAGACAGGGCAAGCTCCCCGATGAAGAACTTCGCCAAGCTCTGGAGAAATTTGATGAATCAAAAGAAATTGCTGAGTCAAGCATGTTCAACCTTCTGGAGATGGATGTGAGTTATCCCTTCTTAATCTTGGAGCTGAATCTTAAAAAGGGAAAGATACTGGTTCAGCAGTGAAGGCAGTCTAAGGTAGTCTAAAACCTAAAAGACTCGTTAAATCCATGACACCACAGACTCCTGTCACTGTACAGTGGGGAAGCACTTGCCTCCTTGGTGATCTCAGTGAGATTCTCCGAAGCTAGAGTAATGTACAGCATGCACACTTAGGATTGATTTTATAGGTAACTAAGCTAAAGAACATAAAATCTTTGCAGCATCGTTGTGCTTACTAGTTGTATAGTGTTACTTACAAAACAAAACATCTTCCTTCTTAGAATTATGTAAAAGTAATCATGACTTTTACTTAGCTGTGGTATTAGGGTTTGAGTCAGGCTTTTGCTCACGTGTGTGGGCTTCTCAGAGGATTGGTAAAGACAGAGATGATGAACTCATAACCTCATGGTCTCTGCTGTAGACAGGTGCAATAGTGAATAGGAAAGCCCAAGTTAATGTGACTGCTCAAATCTGACTCTACATCATATTTGTTGCTCACAGACTGGTTTAGGATTGAACATCTATATTTTTTTAATATTCTATTTACAATTAATGTTGAAACTGTAAAATCAGGAGAGAAGAAAAAATTATCTCTTTTGGAGGGAAAAAAAAACATTTTAGCTGACGTCTGTCTTATAGATTTTGTGGTCAAAGAAAACTCGCTTTAAATATTCCCGTTGAAGTAAATTACTAGATTTGTCCAAAGTTTAAATACACACCTAATTTAATTCTTCATTTTGTTACCAGATTGCTGTAGAGGGGCCATAACAAACCTCAAAATATTTGCCTGATAGAAATTAAATATAGCTGTGCTGAAATTGGAGAAGTATAACAAGTTTGTAAATTCAGTCCTTGTGGTAACATCCAATGCCATACGGCTATAGAGTCCTGGCCTGCATTACACCATTGCAGCATTGTCTGTTATGGGAACTGCTAGCAATTGTATTGCCCACACAAGAGTTCTGAATGTTTATTCCCTCATGAAGTAGAATGCTATCTGCCTTCATTACAAATATTCTGCATCCAGGAGTATGTAGTGTCTTGTTTTGGTGTGCCTCACAGGACAGAGTACAACAGAAGCATGACCATAGTGCTGCTTCCTTCTTGTTTTGTGCCCCTCAAAGGCAGGATTGGAGAAGGTGTATTGTGCTCTCATTACAGTCTCATTTTTACTTTCGTAGTGGTTGCTGGATGAGGTAGGTCTGTAGGCTGCTGTTCATGCAAATCAGCCATGGAGACGATCAACGGACAAGAGTTGCTGTTACCATTCCAGATCAGGTCATAACCATACATGGTAATGAATAAAGATTTATATGTAACTTATGTACAAACTACAAAGATGAATGAAGTTTTTAGAGAGATAAGTAAAGCTGCCTTTGCATTGTCAGTTTGACAATGGTCTTTACTTGCTATTGCTGAGCTGCTAGTACTTGCCTAGGATCTGATGTTTTAATGTCAACCCTCAGATTGAACAAGTGAGCCAGCTTTCTGCTCTTGTGCAAGCCCAGCTGGAGTACCACAAGCAGGCCACACAGATCCTACAGCGAGTTACTTCTAAGCTGGAAGATAGGTAACACACTTTTTCTAAGTTTGTTGAATTGTTTTTTTGTTGGGTTTTTTTGTTTGGTTGGTTTTTGTTTTACAGAGGCAGAAAACCGAAGAGTGGAGTAATGCAATGCTGTTATCTTTTGCAACATGGTAGCTGTATTTTTATGAAAACAAGGTCCCTTTCAATTGCAAGTTGAGTTTTATGTGTTTTGGAGGGACTTCTGAGTATGGCTGAATGAGAACTGAGTTCAGGAATGCATCTCAGCTCAATAAAGCTGTTAAATGTGATTTAATTGCAAGCTTTTATAAACATTGGAAGTCAGTGGGACTTACAACTTCAGATTCCTTACCATTCCTCTATGTATTCACAAAGTAGTCTTTCTGAGATAAGATGTTAATGATTGCTAATGAAAAATAGTATCTTGTTACATTCTTATCTACCTGAGCCAGGTAGTGAGACCCCATCATTTGCCACCTTATTAATACTCCTTTTTTCCAGCTTATTATCAGATCAAACTTGATGCAAGACTTAACTGAGTTTACCTCTTCCATTCACTTTTCTGTAACTGTGAATTCTATCTTGGAATTGGTACAATATCTTTTTAACAGAATTTTAGAATTTTTAGTTTAGAATTTTTATTTCTATCAACACAAAACAGATTGTACCTCTTTGAAATGTGTGAAATAATGTTTGTAAAAGTTCATCAGCTTCCCACACACATCTTTCTTCAAGGAAACAACATGCAGGAAAGATTTCTTTAGTTTACGTGGTTCTGGAGTAATGCCCAAGAACAGATAATGCTCACATGCTGTGTAAAGGCAGCTTTTTTAATTGTAGATGATTCTTTGCTCTTTCCTGATGTCATTAGCATAGATCTAGCTTCTGGTACTGCTGGATCTGTTTATTTTCTTAGAGCGCACAGTCTGTAAGCTTCTTTCGTTGCGATTAGGAGCAGCACTTTTTCTGATAGTATGCTGCACAGCAAGCTGTTTCTGGATACACTTTGCAGTACTGTCTAAACAGCTAACAGAATGATTTTCAGCCCTTCAGAATGAATACTTCAGTTACTTTACAGAAGTATTAAAAAAACCTCAGGAGCAGTTGGGCTTTTCTGTAGTCCATAAGCTGCATCATAGAGTGAACATACGTACCTCTCTCTGCAACAGATTGCCTGTATCTGTTCAGATAATCCTTCGCCCCTTTGAAACTTCTGCTAAATGGTCCATATCTTTGCTTTAAGTTTCAGCTCTGAACGGTTTCAGCTTTTCAAGAGCCTTGCTTCAGACTGCTCTTCTAGATCTGCTGAAGTAAATCTTTTGCATAAACTGACTGTGCATCCCTAATTGTAAAAAGTCTGCTGGCTATATCATTCTTTGTCCAAACAACTGGACGCAAAGTCAAGTAACATAATATGCTCCTTCCAGGGATTAAGCCCGGATATAGAGCTATTACTATTTGAACTAGATATCTTTTGCCACTGTTGAAATGCAGGTGGCAAAGAATGCATGGGCCTGGATTTTGGGGTTTGTTTTTTTGACCATAGGGACCAGAAAATAAATAATGCTTTACTTTTAGGATGAGGAAATTTGTTACTGTTCACTCTCAGTGATGTCTACAGAACATACTGCCTGTTTTCTAGATGGTTTTTAAAAGACGTGAATGTAACTTGTTCATGCTGTCGTTTGGCATGGACAACACCCTCTAACTGCTAAGACTGTCCTATTTAAAACGTTACCCAAATAACTTTTTTAAAAAGATGAATTAGATAGCAAAACCCATGAAAAATTTTTTAAAATGCACTCAATTCTTTTTCTCTGTTCCCTTTAGATTAGTCTTCAAAACTTCCTTCAGGAACTGCAAGTGCAAGAATTTTCATTTTTCTTCTACACATTACCAGAAGGGATAAACTTCCTTAAAATGCCATGATTGGAGGAACTGGGACTTTAGAAACTTAGCAAACATTGGGAGACTTGCAATAAAATTAATAAAACCTGGAAGGTCAACAAAGGCTTTTCCTTTTAAACTCTCTTTTTCATCAAGCACCAGGAGGCTGCAGTTGTCAAGACAGGGTATCGTGACAGAGCAGCTGGGAAGCAGAAAGGGTTTCCTTGGAGATGTTTCTTAAGAAACATGGCTCATGCTGGGCTTTTGGGTAGTTTATAGCTAGTCACTAGAACTGTCACCTAGTTCATAATCTGTAAAAAATGGTGTTTATTTGATCGAAGTATGTAGCAGAACTTGCTTATTTCTTCAAAACTTTGCTGTTTTGAAAAAGTAACTTCTGTTAATGAAATACAGCAAAGCCTTTTTATTTATTTTTACAGGTTAATTGATTTATGTTTTTAATATGCTTATGCTTTCATTTATGGAGAAGAAAAGCAGTGATAGTGAGGAAAACCCTTGTTATCAGGGCCAAAACTGCTTAAGTTAGAAGCACATCTTTTCAAAAGATAAATCAAAATGTTCTGTCAACAGCAAGTCTAGGCAGTTGTTTTGCATATGCTCCTCTGATTCTGTCATCATCCCTTCCCTGGGTTTTACCATAGAATCTGAAAATGCACCCTTTCCCGGAAATTCTAGATTTCTCAATTAGAAGAATAAGTTGAAATGAATTATGTATAATATTTTTGTTTTGAGAGTCACGAAAACTGGAGTTGTGTACCTTTGTGAAACAAGTATTACAAATTAAAAATTAATTAAGTCTGCAACTGAAGTCAGTACATTCCCACACAGTCTCCTCACAAAATGACAAGAGTTGGCATCGAGCAATTGAACAGTTAAGGCTTGCCAGGGATGGAAGCAAAAATCTTGCTAAAAATGGGGATAGAGACATTTGCACAGCCCTTCTGTAAGCATTGCTGATCATGTAACAAGTTTTTCTCTGTTAAAAGCTCTTTGTTATTGTTAGACAAAAGCAAGACAGACAAAATTCTAGGTTCGTAGAGGGAAAGAAAAACTAACAACAACATGGTATAGTCACATCAGGTGAATCTTGGTGATTTAAACTAGTGTTGTAAACAAAAAATTACTCCAAATGCCAAAACTTGTTTAGTCTGGATGATTGGTGAATGGGAACTTCAGCTGTGGAAATAAAGCTGTTTGGTGCATCTCATCTGTTAACAAGAAACTAGCTCTTGACATTTAACTTAATGTTTCGACAGAATAAAAGAGGCTTCATCTCAGCCCAGGAGAGAATACCAGCCCAAGCCCCGAATGAGCCTGGATTTCACAACTGGTGACAATACTCAGCACAATGGAGGAATATCCCATGCCACCACACCCAAACCGTCAGGTAATGGCTGTAGCAGTGTGAGAAGCCAACTCTGTCTGAAGTTTTGGTGCACTGCAGAAGTTTTTCTGAGGATTAGTTCTTCCATAATGAGGGGAAACGAGAGTCAGGATAATGTAGGGGAGAACTGTTTGAACTGTTGTTTCTTTGTGAAGTGTTCACATCCCCAGACCAACAAACAGGGATGGATCATCCATTGCTTTAAATGTGTATTTGGGTCAAAGGATTTCTTTCCTTCCCACCACATCCTTATGTAAATCTCTTATATTCTTCCAGCTACAGGCAGCAACAGTATCTCCATTTGGCATTTGCAGCCGGGAATTGTCTTGTATAACCCTGCAAACTGCTACTAATCTCAGTATGCTAGTGAGGAGAGGGATGCAATGGAGCAGGATTGTGGCTTGAATCTTGTATGCTAAATTTTCCCTCATGCCACCAGTAATTTTCTTCTTCACCTCTTTTATGTAGTGTCATGAAAACTTGTCTGTGCTAAGGCAGTGCAGACTGATATTTCTGTCTCTTCAGCATTCGTGTTTTCCTCTTCAGGGAGCAGTATTTAGCATTTTGGGTTCTTTCTTTTGAAGTGTTAATAAGTTTCAGAGAAACATCTTCTTCTTTCACAATTATTAAATTTATGTTTGGCTTTCTTCATTCAAAGCTCCAGTCTTCTGTGTTCACTAGAGTTTATTTGCTAAGTCTTCTAAATTTCATCTGGTAGCAATAAGGATACCAAACATGCATTGTAGGGCTTGCTGATGCCAGCAAAACAGTCTTCATGACAATTAAAACAAAATACACTGTGAGCAATATGTACAGAGATGAAATAAGGTTTCTCTACAGAATTTAATAAATTTAATCTGGTATTTGAAAAAATTGCTCTTTTGACATCCATGGAAATAGAGTATTTTTATCCTGAAATAGCTTAAGTGTGGGCCTTCTAGCTATAGTGAGTTGTTGAAATTAATATGCAAAAAGTTTGAATCTGAACCTTATTCATCGTGACGCTGGTACACATGAAAAAGCTGAAATACGTGTGCTTGAAGTGCTTTATGGTGCAGTGACATGTGTTGGTTCATTCTGATCGCTGAAAGTGCATGAACTTTTACTGTGGAAAGTCAGGTAACAATATAAGATTCCTTACAATTTAGTGCTGCTAAATCCTAAATATTTTGACCAGTAATAATTTTGGTTTAATTAGGCTTGAAGCTATAGAGACTTCAGGGCAGGCAGGTGCAAAATATGGGGGATGGGAGGAATATTTGTTAATTTCATATAATGTATGAAAATCGAATGTAACTAATGACTTATGATAATATGCATTAGTTATTGCAAAAGGTTTATGGTCAGATATTTGTGAACTAGGATGCTAGAAAGCTTTCAATTTCAAACTTGTTCTGAGTCTATCCTGGTGGCCCTGCAATCAAGAGTTTTGTGGTAATGGGGAGAAAATGTCTTTGGAAACCTAATATTAAAATTCAGAGGATTAGGAGCATATACAGTGGTTTATAGTGCAGCTGTGCCAGTGCAGTTTCCAAATAAAGGACAAAAATACAGTTAGACCTTCACTGTTGTTTTAAGCTACCTCACACTACCTGTGTGAAGTAAATAGACAAAGCATCTCTGTGCCAGTAAAGCTGGAAATACATTGGGGATGTTGCTTAAATTTTTGTGTTTTGTAAACAGACAAAAATTAGATTCCAAGCTGATCATAGCCATGCTTTTAGGTGTGGGCTTGACTGTATCTTTGTTCTTGTAGGATTCTCAGACATTTACTAACAGCCACATATGAAAACTGAAGGCTGCCAAAAGTCGATAGCTGTCTTCTGATGAAGTTTAGCAGTCCAAATTTAGATGTTCTCAAAGAACTGTCATCAGCATATGAGTGATACCAGAAACAGCAAAATCTGTAGTAGGTACAACGGTAAAAAGGATGCTGTAACTGTTGAGATTTTTAAGCACTTGTTTCTTTGTGTTTCTTCTTCATAGGTGTTCACATGGATCAGCCATGCTGCCGAGCTCTGTATGACTTTGAACCAGAAAATGAAGGAGAGCTGGGATTTAAAGAGGGTGATATCATTACCCTTACTAACCAGATTGATGAAAACTGGTATGAGGGGATGCTTCATGGCCAGTCAGGTTTCTTCCCCATCAATTATGTCGATATTCTTGTTCCATTACCTAATTAGGATGGCTGATCCACCACCTCTGACCCAGATAGTTGTGTCAGTACCACTGCTTTCAAAATGCTGCTTCTTACACCTTACAAGTGCAAACTGCAGTGGTTAGAGTAATTGATTCCCACTGAGCATCTTTGGTTTACCTGTTGTCATACTGCATGGTGGTGATGCGTGGTATCTTCTGAGCCAGCGTAGTGTGCGTTAGTTTGTTGGCCATGCTGGTGGTAACCAGAGCCGTTACTGAGATGAAGATGGGAAGATGATGGCAAGCAAAGCAGGTAACTCAATGAAATAGCAGGAAGTGAAGGTGGTATGGAGAAGGTAATGCCTATCACCACTGTATTACTTTTCAGTCTTAGTTCTCTATAAAAAGAGGGAAAAGTTCTTGCCATTCCGTCTTTCCCTTCCTAATGATACAGTTCACACAGGTCTAACATCGACTAACCAGAATTGTATCTTCCAACCAAACTGGCTTGCTCTCATAGAGACAACGTAAATGTAGACCCTCTGGTTTCTTGGAAAGCAAACAACTGTATTGTGTGTCTTGCTGCTCTCTGCTCACTTTTATATACTTAGTTATTGTTAAAAAGGCTTATTTCCATCCAGAGGTAAACTGTAAACTGTAAAATGGGGATTGCTATAGTAAAACCTTGGACCACAAACGACCTGAATTTGCCCTTCAGGAACTTTGAGCATGCTCAACAAAATGCCAGTAAGAGGGCAAGATGGGGAATAAAACTGGCATTTGTTAACTGTTTCTTGTCAAGTCTTTGCACAAAATCATGCTGCTTAAGCACCAGATATCCTTTGTAAACTCATTCACTGAGGAATACAATAACCAACCAAACACAGCCCTTGCTTCATTTGTTTCTGTCTACCATGTGTTCTTCAAACATTATTTGTGCATATTCTGCCCTCAATGAGGACTAAATAAAACTTACCTTTTTCTGTTGAGCAATTAAAAGACATGTGGCTGTATATGCAAAATCATTTCCCATATGTTTAGTTGGTTCTTTTGTGTTCCTCCTTCCTGCACTTTGTGTGTACAGTGCTGTGCCTAGCTTCTTGGCATTCTTTTGGTAACAGTTGCAGAAGTTCTGTTAGTTTAGTTATCCAGAGTTCTATTTATCTAAATTGTACAGACTCTTTCAGAGGTTTAATGTGCTGCTTCGAATGTGCCACTTCCAATACTGGATTATGTGAAATGAAAACAATTCCCTACTGCTTAATGTATAAACTATATCATGGAAAGTATTGATATTTCAAATAAATGCTGAGACAATAACTACAAAAATGTTGTGAATTATTACTTTGTTGCTTTCAAATCTGTTATGCTAAATTCACCTAAGAAGAATTTTATTTCAGAAAGCATATTCCTCTTTTCTTGCAAATGTGAAAAATACTTTTTTGTCATTATCATATTGCTTCAGTCAGTTAAACCTCATACATTTAAATGGCCCACATAAACAAGATGAACTGGACACTGAGCACATTAAATTAATGTCATGATGACCAGCATGCAATCTTGTGGATACGGGTTGTTTCTCATTAAAGAATGCTGGAGTTCACAAACCCCCTAGAAAAGCTTAAAGACATGGTAACTTATCACAGAATCACAGAATGTCAGGGATTGGAAGAGACCTTGAAAGATCATCCAGTCCAATCTGCCTGCTGGAGCAGGAACACCTAGATGAGGCTACACAGGAATGTGTCGAGGCAGGTTTTGAATGTCTCCGGAGAAGGAGACTATAACTTTCTTATAATTTTGTTTCATATGACACAGCATTTTATTTAATTTTATAGTCTTTGTTGTACACATATGGTGGTGGGTTAGCTTTGGCAAGGAGCCAAACGCCCACCCAGCTGCTCACTCACTCCTTCTCCTTATTTGGAGAATAAGAAAGCTCATGGATTGAGGTGAAGACAAGGAAATTGCTTACTGGTCACTGTCACAAGCAGAACAGACCTGATTTGGAGAAAAGTAGTTTATTGCCAATTAAAGTAGATCTGTGTAGTGAGAAACAAAAAAAACATTGAAACAGAACTTTTCCTGCTTCATTTTCCTAACTCAAATTCACTTCTTCACCCCTGACTCCTCCCCACCAGCAGTGCAGGAGGATGTGGAATGGGAGGTTTATGGCCAGTCCATAACAGCTCCTCTCTGCTGCTCCTTCCTCCTCACGGTTCTCCCTTGTTCCAGCAGTGGGGGCATAGGCCACAGTGTATCTGCTGATGTGTCATGGGCTGCCTCTTTCTCACCCTTCTTTGGCCGTGGTGTTCGTCTGCTCTTTCTCACTCTTTTATTTTTCCCTTCGTTCTCTCTGCCCAGTGTGCTTTGCCCTTTCTTAA
Source organism: Streptopelia decaocto (assembly GCF_964273445.1). Lineage (NCBI taxonomy): Eukaryota > Metazoa > Chordata > Aves > Columbiformes > Columbidae > Streptopelia > Streptopelia decaocto. Next base: position 18,452,272 of record NC_138657.1, on the reverse strand, counting down.
GCACGTTTTCTTTGAGGCACCACCATCTCGCTTGAAGGGCTCAGCCGTGTCCTGCAGTGGGTGCAGTGGAGCTGGCTGGAACCAGCCATGTCCAACACGAGGCAGATCCACCCGCTCGTAGAAGCTGCCCTGCAGCCCTCACTGCCAGCACCTTGTCACATAACCCCATAGGCCTGCCTAAGGGATGTCCCTGCATGTGTTGACAGAGACTCTTGACAGAGTAGAGCAAGACAGTCGCTGACAGAGATGGAGACTCATTCAAGCTTCAGTTCAAAGTCAGGCTGGACGGGGCTCTGAGCAACCTTATCTGGCTGAAGATGTCCCTCCTCGTTGCAGGGTGTTGGACTATATGACTTTTAAAGGTCCCTTCCAATCTAAACTATTTAAAACAAAACCCAACCATATATATATATATATATATATATTATATATATAATTACAATCTGGCCTAAATCTTATGATTGGACTCTTAAGTAAGATATTGTCAGTGACTGGAAGTCGTTTGTTTCAAACCTGATGGCTATGAAGCTTTAAACAGATGCATTAATGGTGACGTGCTACAGGTAACAACTATGCTACAGTTAATTAACTATGTTAATTATCAAGGCTTGGCAGTCACAGGTAGTGCCACTGGATCTGAGAGACACTTTTCCATCCATGGCCCACACCTGTTTTATCAGATTATTATTTTGTAGTGTTTGTGGAGGACACGCAAACATAGGGCAACTCTCTTAGAGCTGATTTTATGTGATATAGAGCAAAAGGATTTCTGTTGTGCAGTGCTGTCCCGCCCTGCTGGTACGGCCTGTTCTTTAAGATGTAGGGAAATGTTATGTCTTTCAACAAATGGAGCCAGAAGGAACACAAAGAATAGTAAAAAAATCTTGACCTGTTACACAATTCTTGGCAGTTTTGTATTGCTCTTTTCTCTGTCTCGTGAGGTAATCCCTGAAGAACACTTTATTCCTTGGGTGGTAAAATCAAAATCTAACTTGGCCAAGACAGAGATTGCCAGGGCTGACAAAAGTTTGTGTGCGAGCCAAAAGAGGTTGCAGGAACAACCACAAATCACAGTTGAAGTGCAAAGAGTAAATTTATTTTCGTTACCTTGCTAACTGGAGGATCTCTGAAAAAGCACCTAAGCACCTGGGCAGAGATACACAAGTGGGAATATAGGCACTGCAGAGCTCAGTCCTTGCTGGATGATCAAGAAGCCTGCTGGTTTCACCTGTATTTCAGGGATTCAAGCAGGCATACTTTTCTGCTGTGCTTTGATCTTTCTCACAGCAAAGCAGGAATCTCAAGCATATTTGATAAGGTCCCTTTGAGTTTCTCACAGGACTGTTATCTAAACACAGAGGTTCTACTTGTCAAGAACACAAAGCCAAAAAACAATTAGTGTGATACATGTGTTTTTCTACACCTAAAATGCAGTTGCTTGAGCATATTTACAGTTCTCCTAGCCAACCTTCTGTTCTGTTCCCACAGTTTGCATCTAAAGCTTCAGTACTAGGACAAGTGGGGTGGTCCAGGAATTGGAAGAAAGCAGGAGGCACTTTGCCGTTACATCTCAGTTAGTTCAAAGGTTTGCCTATGGAGCCCTGTGACCATTCCCTTCTAGAAGCACATAAGGCCTGTTGATGGAGGCAATGGCCTTTTTTCACTGGCAGAGTTACAACATCTGTCATCCTGCTTCCTAAGGTGTATGTTTTCAGAAACATTTCAAAAATGTTGCATGGGTTCCTAACTACCAAATTTGGCTGTAGAACTGCTGCTCCTCACAGAGGAAATTAGGAAGTCTTCCAGCACTGAGCTGTCAGCTGTTAGCTGTCAGCTAAATGTTTTGGTTTGGGTTGGGTTTTTTTTGGTATGTGTTTTAAATTGGTTTTTGTTTGTTTGTTTTGTTTGTTTGTTGGGGGGGTGGGTTTGTTTTTTGGGTTTTGGTTTTATTGTTTGTTTTTTCTCTTCCAGTGAACCTGAAGTTTCATGAAGGTTTTACTTTCTTAGACTTTCTAATTTATTGCAAAGTGAAACTTTGTGAAAAATATTGCAAAAGTACTTAACAGTTCCCTAAATAGTTCTCCATTAAAATAAAGAAGTGATTGAACCAAATGAAGGTGTTGTGTTTTTTTTCCCTCTTTTAAAACATCCCCTTCCCTTCAGAAACAAAGATGATAGTCTCACCAAGAATTTTGTATTTGGATCTTGGCTTAGTGATTACACAGAAAACTCTGCAGATAGTGATACGGCTTTTCCTACATGAACTACAAGACTTGAAAACTGCTATGAGGACATATTTCCTAGTTTCACATTTTTAGGTCTTTCCAATGGCTACTGCTATGCTGAGTAATAGTTCTGCTCCAGGATGTACCCTAAGCTTACCATATCTACAGGCAGAGGAGCCTGGCTAGACTCATGAAAGCAAGGAACAGGGTGCATGCAGGTCAGTATGCAGATAGATGGGTCTTACCAGCATAGGAGTAGGCTGAATTTGAGATGGACAAATGAACTGATGAATTAGGGTGCATTCCCAGGTAACAGTGAGTAAAAATGTGTGTATTCTATAAGAATGAACTTGATCCTAGTGTTCTGTAAAGCACCAGTATTTTGTCTTAGACTTAAGCTCAGAATTTCTAGAATGCTCCGCAATCGTTACGTTATTACCATTTGGCCTAAAATGTTGCAGTAGACATGAACAGCTTTGGGATATATTTTTGCTGTGCATTCTAAAGTACAGCTAAATTCTAAGCTATTTACCTTTAACTGTATCTCCTTAGAGATAAAGCACAGGAGCGCATGTCAAAGAATCAGCAGCTTCTGGAGGCTCTGGAAAGCCCCAGCAGCTCTGGGACTGAAGCGGAGATCCTTTCCCTTTCAGGTGCTGCTGGGGCAGACAGTGCCTGAGCTGAGGTCTCTGTTTTAAGAGTCCTCTCCTGCACCCCCACTGATTAGGTGGGGCAGTGGCAGCCAGCCTTATGCTACTTGCACTCACTCGTACAGTGCTCAGGGCTTGTGCCTTTCATTCTCATCTTCACCTTTCGTGAAAAGAAACACTAACAAAACAGAGAAAGAAAAGGGGGCTCAAGCTCCTGTGTCCCTGCTCACCTGCAAGTTGCGAGGCATCAGAAGGGGCTGGGCAGCTCCCTGTCAAGATCTGCTTCCCCAGTACTGGCAGAAACACACTGGTGCTTCCTGGGGAATTCAGCGATTCACCCAACCACCATCAACAGTGCTGATGTATGGCACTTTCCTGTCCCTCAGCAGTCACTGACCTGTGGCATGTCCTTTGCTCAGAGCATCCACATGGGCAGTGAGGTCCTGAAGTAGGCACCAGCTGTAACTGCTGCCACCAGGAGAGTTATTTTACTAGATTTTCTGATGATCCACATAGTCACTCTGTCTCCTCCCACACCAGAGTGGCAAGAGGTTCACTGAAGACAAAGAGAACTGGCCCAGAGAGAAGGCATGGCTCCAAATGGGGACTGTTTCGCCATGCCTGGGGGAGTCTGCAAATCCCTGGGCTATGGGCATGCTTGACACCCCACAGCTACTTCCTGTTTCTTCTCCCTGCTGCAGTGAGCACCAACACCAGGCTTCATGGGCTGTGAGAGAGACCTCTCATAGACCCCTGTTAGGGGTACGCTAGATGCTGTCCTCCCACCACATGGAGACCACATACCTTGGTCTGAAACCATGTACCCATCTAATGCCTACACACAAATTCAGTGTACTGCATAAACTCTCTTGTCCCATTTGCAGTCCTCTATTGTGATGTGTAACCTTCACACTGTCTAACATCGCCTCGGAGAGACTTGGCATTTCCCTTTGCTGAAGTTCATGAAGTTCCTGTTATCCCATTTCTCCAGCCCATTCAAGTCCCTCTGGATGCTAGCACAATCCTCTGTATCAGCTGCTCCTCTGTGTTTTGTATCATCTGCAAAGCTATGGAGGGTGTACTCAGCCTCATCTTCCAGACCATGAATCTTAGAATCATAGTGTCATAGAATGGTTTGTTTTGGAAGGAACCTTTGAAGATATATAGTTCCAGCCTCCCACC
>NC_138657.1:18400757-18448015 GCF_964273445.1 Streptopelia decaocto | reverse complement strand
GGACTTGGGAGTTCTGGTTGACATAAATTAATAAAATTGACCATGAATCAGCAATGTGTCTTTGTGGCCAAGAACGTCAATGGTACCTGGAGTGCATTAAGAAGAGTGTGACAAGCAGGTTGAGGGAGGTTATCCTCCCCCTCTGCTCTGCAGCATCTGGAGTACTGTATCCAGTTCTGGGCTTCTGAGTTTAAGAAAAACAAGGAATTACTGGAGGGAGTCCAGTGGAGAGCTACAAAGATCATTAGGGGTCTGGAGCATCTTTCTTATGAGAGACTGAGGGAGCTGGGTCGGTTCAGCCTGGAGAAGAGAAGCTGAGAGGGGATCTTATAAATGTTTATAAGTATCTCAAGGGTGGATGTCAAGGGGATGGGACCAGACTCCTTTCAGTGGTGCCCAGCAATAGGATAAGGGGCAACAGCCACAGACTGAAACACAAGGAGGTTCCATCTGAACATGAAGATAAACTTCTTTACTTTGAGGGTGCCAGAACCCTGGAACAGGCTGCCCAGAGGGGTTGTGGAGTCTCCTTCTCTGGAAAAATTCAAGACCCACCTGGACACATTCCTGTGCGATCTGCTCTGTGTGAACCTGCTTTAGAACGTGGCTTGGATGAGATGATCTCCAGAGGTCCCTTCCAACCCCAACCATTCTGTGTGATTCTGTAAAATATGCTGGGTGATTTGATTTTTAAAACCTGCCAGTAAAAATTGTAACACTAACTTAGTTGGGCAGTCCTAGTCAAACATTTTATATCTCCATCTGGCTGGGCTTTCCAGAGATCACAAGAACAGGAAGAAACCCAGAAGCTCCTGTAGTAATGAGGAAAGTATCATGTATCTGAAGTTTCAGCCTATGTACAGGGTTGCATAATGAAAAAGGCAACTTCAGAAGAGGCAGAAAGGATGTTTAGCCTCCTGCTAGTATGAAGGTTCAGAGTCAGAACTATGCTTTCTTTTTGCTGACTTTTCAGGCAGTGCTGGGAAATGAGTACTTCCTATATCATGAAGGAACAGCAAAGTACTCAGTAAAAAGAAAAGGGAAGGAATATTATTAACCTTCTCCTATTCTTCTAGAGGTGGTAGTTGTTTTCCTGGAATTTACCTGATTTTAGCCTTTAAGTGACATGTGATCAAAGCTCCTTCTAAAACAAATACTGACAGGAAGAGAAGAGAAACAGGAAACCTTGCAATCATACTGTTACTTCTTCAGCATGAGAGAAGGAGGTGGCTTCTGACAGTCCTTTTGCAATAAGCCAAAGTAGTTTTTTAGCACACCACGGTTACCATAATGTAAACTTGAACCATCAGAAAAGTATACAGTATGATGACAGACATCAGTACACATCAGTGGTGACGTCCAAAGGAAGATGCAGATGCATCAGCTGCATCAGTCCTACAGTGACCTTCTGATCCAATGTTGTACCCAGTTCCAGTGTAGTGAGTGGGGCAGAGGGAACAGTAATGCTAAGGCAGCTCCTATAAGTCCTGAAAACAGGTGCTTTAAAGCTTGCTCTTCAAAGGGCAGAATTAATTGCAGATATAAAGTAAATGGAAGGCAGCTGGACTGTTTATACCATCATTTTAACACTTCTGAGCAGGAGGATAAAAAGCCTGGTATACTATGTGAAAATAACTTAGATTCACAATGTCCACTACAGAAGAGCAGCAGCTGCTATGGTCAGCTGTGTGTAAAGCTGAGAGAGCTGTTTAAAATGAGGAAGCTTCCAGAGACTTGGGACATTATAGATCATTTCACCATGTCCTTAGCATTCCTTCTCTCAGAAACTGCTCCTTGCTTTCCCTGTAGAACATCATGAAGTTACTATTTGCTTTGGTTTGGAAGTCCAACAGGGTCTCATGGGGTTCCCAAAGTCACCAAGATCACGTCATACCTGTTTCCACATTTGTCTAAAGTCCTAGGATGGGACTTAGTGTAGATTTGATTTCTGGTGCTGGCAGAGAGCTGTTGCCAGAAACTGGGCAGTGAATTTAGTTTTAATTCTCCAACCATACAATAGGACTGATAATAATTCCATGTTTCACAGAGCTGTTGAAAAACAAGTCTGCTGATTTGGCTTGTAGCACTGTATGCACACTTCAAGAGATTATTGGGGGATGAAACTGGCAGTGCTAGCAGGTGTTAAAATGTTCATGCTGTGTGGGCTGCTGCTTGCTGAAAGTCAGCCATTGCCTGCTGCCACCTCTGAGAGATCGCTTACGATTTGCACAAGAAGTTTCTTACTTGATGTTTGAGGTGAAGATCTCCCTCTTGGTAGTGTGCAACGATCAGTCTTGTTTCTAAACTTAACACAGGCCAGCAGCCCGCTTTTGTCATAGCTTCTGCGGAGAACTAGAGCTGGGAAGGACTGTGCAACAACAGGAATTTCACAGTCCCTGCTGAACTTCTAGGCTCTGATGAGCTGTAGAAAATGTAACAGGGCATGCTTTGTTTCCATTTTCATACCCCAGAAAGCACTTTTTCAACTGATGATGCATAACATTGCAGTCTCGTTGCTGCAGTGTGAATGTGGTTTGTTCTACCATGCAGCCATCAGCCACTGGAGAAGCCAGCGAATTTCTTCAAGCCACATACAGCGTATGCTGCCACCACCTTCTCAAGACGTGGGAGGGATCTAAATCTGCTTTTAACGAGTCCAGCATGTTTTAAATTAAATGCAGCTGGCAATCTTCTCTAATATTTTGGATGATGGTTCCTGCCGAGTTACAAACATTTGATTTTTGTTACTGTTTGATGTTAATACTGTGAGCCAGTAGATGGCACACTGACATTTAGTTTTAATATTATTAACTTCTAAATAGATTAATTTTTGTTCTGAAATTTAAGTTTTAAAGGATACTGTAAGACAATATAGAGATTCCTATAGATAATGGCCATTGTGCAAAGCTTATTGTGAAAACCTGCTTTTTCAATAGCATCCGAACACTAGTTTTTTTTGTAAAGACGCCGAAAACTCAAAAGCCATAGCTGTGGAAATTGCTAAAGCTCAGCCTATCTACTTTCATCTGTCATATTTTCATAGTGTAAGCATTTTTTTTTTCAGACAGATCTTCAGAATGGGTTAATAAAACACACCTAAGGGTTGAAAAGTCCAATGAAACAGTTGAAGAGCACCCACATACTCACATCACCCATCTGTCCTGAATAAAGTTATTTTTAGCTGTCTCCTAGCTACAGATCCTTCCAGCACAAAGCTTTATAATTTCAATCAGGCACACACATGCTTGTATGTAGCTCTTTCTCCCCTCTTCCCCATATAATAATAAAATTGCAGATGCTCACCTTCAGAAAACAGAAAAGAAAAAAAAAATCAAAATAGCTTCTGAAATTGTTCGTTCAAGCATGAACTCTCCATCAGGAATTACATCTGTCAGCCTTTAGCTGGAAGGAGAGTTATGCTTACTTTGGCCCAAACTGTCTCAAGAAATATATTAGAATCTAAATGTTTTGACAGTTCATAGCACCTTTTATCTGACGTTCTCCAAATTCTTCATGTATATTATAATAATTGAGGTTCCTTCTTGTAGCAAATTCTTTGTATTATACCCAGCTAACAAATAGGCCCTTGGAGCATAGGTGATTAAGACCCACTTTTTCCAAAGTGTGTCCTCAAGTAGTTGTCTCAGTGCCTGGTTGCTCTTCACTATAAACTTATGGTAAATTCAAGTGTGTTTTGTTTTGTTTTGTTTCTCTAAAAATGTATTAGGAGTAAGAGTACATGTGGGAACTAATGAAGTCTAAGAACTTAATTAATCTGTAACTTGACTGTAAGAGATAGATATGAGCATAAGGATAAAAGTGTTCTCAGGAGTACAGATAGGTTCTCCAGAGACATTCCAAAAGTTATTCGTAACAGTAAGCAGCTAAGCTGAAAGTGCCTGTTGAAAGTGCTGAAACATATTCTCTTCATGTGCAATCTTAAAACCAACCTTAAAAGCAGCCTGTAAGGTTATCAACCTCATGCACATGTGCAAAAGCAGACAATGTGTGGGACAAGAGGATAATAACCTGAGGCAGTATGGGGTGAGTGTTTCATCGAGGAGTACTGCATCCAGTGATGCAAAGTATTGCAAAATACTTAAGGCAGATCTCACACTTATATTGGTACTTCCCAGGCTTTGTGTCTGTGTGTGTGAAATTATGTCTGGTGTATTTGATTTTCACAAGTCATTAGGATATAAATTATTATTGGTTGGTTTGACTTTGCACACTCCACTAATGTTAATACAATATTTCAGATCTTTTAAATCCAGATCTAACATCAGGTCATCACCAAGTAAGAATTAGTGCATTTCAAATTAACACACATTTTGGCAAACAGGTAATGCTCTTTGTATGAAATCCAAGATATAAACACCTTTCTCTAGCCCTGGCTAGTAACAGTTAGAAAAAAATTTAAACATGCCATAATAATTTCAAAAGTGATTATGGACTACAGAGCACGTGATAGGATCCAACCTTCTTTTGGAAATTTGGTAGCATGTTTACCAGACATTTTGTTAGCAATGGGATATAGATTTTAATACATGGTTCAATGAAAAACAAAACACACACAGCTTTTATTTTCTTCATAGAAAACTCTGTGTTGCTTAGAGTTATGTTGAAAATGCCCTGCCTTGCAAATTTTCTTGCAGATTTGGTTAGAATAATTCAGAAACTAATATACCACTTATTAAAGACAGCAAAGTTCAGTCCATAATAAGCTCTATTTCTAGTTTCTCTTTATATACCCTGCAAATGAAGTGTTTTATTCTGCCCCTCTCTTTTTTAGTTCCTATGTTTTTCCTTCGAATCTAGCAAAATTAAAATGTTTTCAACTCTAGCACTCTTTCAGTCTTGCTGTTTTACATTTTTCACTTTGGATTTCTTTAATTCAACCAAAAGCTGCACAGTCATGTTATCTCCCTAGGAGTCCCACATTCATTCAGGTGCATACCCGCTCTTCCACCAGACCATACACGCCCAAATGTGATAGGATTTCTGGATCCCTGCACTCCAAGAACCCACTGGAGGAGGTTAACTGCTCAAAAAGCTTCATATTTCATAATATGTCGATTTCTCTTGTTTCAGGGCACATTTGATCTTAACTCCTGGAAGGACAAGAATGTGAAATTTACTGCAAAGTAACAGTCCTTACAATTCACTATCATTTCAGTCTGCAAACAAGTGAGAAAGCCAACAAGGCGTCTTGCCAAGCTCCTGCCCTCTTGGTATTAGCTTCTGAGTTAATTCACGAAGGATGCATGAGAGATATCTGGGTCATTTTCAACAAAGATGCGCTGTCAAGCTAAGTGCTTCTCAATAAGCAGATCATTCTCTAACAAAAACTATTGTTTAAAGAGCTGTCATTGGGCATCCTACTGTTTCCCTCCTTCCAAACAGTTTTTTCATTTTAGGTTTTAAACTTTTCTTCTGCTTGATCTGGATTCTACCTTTTTAAAATAATTAGAAGTTTGTGCCACGGGACGGAGCCTGTAAAACATGAGGAATAGGACCTTACTTACAAATTTTTAAAGTTCAAGTACAAATATAAGTACAACCTCACCAATCATTTCGAGAGAGAGGTCTTTCCCTATTCACCTATTACTAGACATAAAAAGTTTTGTTCTTTTCCAGTTTATACCATCCTCCAATTTTATCCAGCACTTTAAGTCATAATAATGCTAGATTTGTGACACTGTGTCCATTTTTACAGCAATGAAATGCTAAGTCACAAATATGCTAAGTCACAAATGTGGTCACAGCTGACCACAAAATTATTCCATAGAAAACGGTAGGCCAACTAAGTTGTTCTGCATAGAAATACAAAAGAATCAGTCTTAATATGCTACTCAAGAGATACTAAAAATTTGTTGCCTAATGTTGGTTGTTTTAATTATAGGTCAAATAAAAATTTAATTGGAAAATTTAGGGATGTTTTCAAGTGTCACTAAAGGAAGGAAGTTTCCCACTGTAAATTATAATTGGTGCAAACATTATTATAGTCTATTAAGGGATCTCAGTGTCAAAAAGGCTTTAATAGGAAGATGTCCAGTGGGACATTTCTGATTGTTCTTGACAAGAAATTTATATCTTGATTGAATCATAGAATGGTTTGAATGGGGAAGGTCCTTTAAAAGTCATCTAGTCTGACCCCTGATCTGAGTATGCTTAGAGCTGTGTCCAGCCTGGCCCTGAATGTTTCCAGAGATGGAACATCTACCACCTCTCTGGGCAACCTCTTTAGTGTTTCACCACCCTCATCATAAAGAATTTCTTTCTTGTGTCTAGTCTGAATCTACCTTTAGTTTAAAACCATTAGCCCTTGTCCTGTCACAACAGGCCCTGCTAAAATGTCTATCCCCATCTTTCTTATAAGCTCCTTTTAACTACTGAAAGACCAGAGCCCTCTCTGCTCCAGGCAACAATCCCAGCTCTCTCAGCCTGTCCTCACAGCAGAGCTGTTCCAGCCCTCTGATAATTTTTGTGGCCTCCTCTGGCCCCTCTCCAACAGGTCCATGTCCATACTGTACTGAGGACTCCAGAACTGGATGCAGCACTCCAGATGGGATCTCACCAGAGCAGAGTAGAGGAGCAGAATCATCTCCCTCAACCAGTTGGCCATGGTCCTTTTGATGCAGCCCAACACATGATTTACCTTCTGGGCTGCGAGTTCACACTGACCCTTGTATTAAGTTTTGCATCCACTGGTACCCCCAAGTCCTGCTGCACAGGGCTGCTCTTGATCCCTTCATCCCCCAGCCTGTATCGATACCAAGGGTGGCACTGACCCAGGTGCTTGACCTTGCACTTGGCCTTGTTGAACCTCGTGATGTTCACATGGGCCCACTTCTGAAGCTTGTCCAAGTCCCTCTGAATGGCATTCTAACCCTCAGGCATGTCAACCACACCACTCAACTTGGTGTCATCTGCAAATTTACTGAGACTGCACTTGTCACTGATGAAGATATTGAACAGTACTGGGTCCCAATATGGACTCCTGAAGGAAACTGCTCTTCACTGATCTCCATCTGGACACAGAATCATTGACCACCATCAAGCCAAGTCCTGATCCACTGAATAATCCATCCATCAAATCCATATCTTTCCAGTTTAGAGAAAAGGATGTTGTGGGGGACCATGTCAAAAGCCTTACAGAAGTCCAGATAGACAACATCCATAGGTCTTCCCTTTTCCACTGGTATAGTCACTCCATCACAGAAGGCCACTAGGCTGGTCAGGCAAGACTTAACTTTGGTGAAGCCACAGTGGCTGTCTCAAATCACATCCTTGACCTCCATGTACCAAAGTCTATTTGGAGGTCAGTAACTAGAAGTTTACTAGTTTTACATTTTTAACAGATGTTTTTCTTCCAAGTGTTTCTGATACAGTTTTCTGTGGAGAACGAAGTTTACACCAGTGTGGTATCACATTGCCAATAGAGGGCAGTAGCAGAAGAATTCTCTGGTGGCAGGACACCAACCCCTCCCACCTTGATGACCATGTAATTGTCCACCTGAATATAACTATTGCCATGTTAAATTGAAAGGCAAATGAGGAAAGCAATCTGGGAGGAGACCAGAGGTGCCCAAGCTTTCCCCACAAAGCTGCACCCACGGAAGTGAGAAGATGATCACACTGGTTTCCTGGCCTCGCATACTTAGCAGGGTAGCAGGTCTGACAGTGGAACTGTTGGCTTTAGCTTTTGAAGTTTACATCAGTCGGAGACTAATGGGTGTAGGTCCATACCCTTGCGTACTTGCTGTTGAAGATACAGGGCTGAACTGGGCAACTCTGCCCTTGAAAAAGACAGATGTTTGTGTGTTCCGCGTTCAGCTGGGACCTGGCTGTGTTTTGACATTTCGGGCTGTGGGAACGGTGGCTCTCTTAAAGACACGCAGAAGGCAGAAGCGGAGGGCTGTGCCTGGGAGCGCGAGTGGGCACAGGGAGCTGAGCCAGTATCCCCGCTCCGCAGCAGCTGGGCTGCTCAGACCTCCTTGCACACCCCAGACACTCCTCAGGGGACCCACACATGGCTGCACCCCATGTGGACCCCTACCAGACCCTGTCCCCAGGCCCAAGGTGCCATCTGAAGGAAATGGGCCAGTACGTTGGGGATCATGACCCTCAAATGCTGCCAGGCTTTCTGATGACTCCTACTTGGCATGAGATGGCGGGTTGCGCCTCATGCTGCAGGATTTTGTCAAGGAACTGTGACAAGGAAAGGCTACAGGAGCATCACCTCCTTTTGCTCATTTAGGAAGCGTCCCTGAAGTGGAGGGAAAGTGGAAAGCCTGAGGAAGGCCTCAGCCTGCACAAGGCAGAACTTGGCAGCTTGGAGAGGGCCTCTGATATGACATTGCTCTGCAGCAGACTAACAGCCACATCCCTCTGGCCTGTTTCTCCATTTAACTCTTTAATAACTATTCAGGTAAGGTGTCCACATGCGTCTGGTGGACAGCACTTGCTCCCACGATTTTCCCATGCACCTGCACTCGATAAATGCAGGTGTATCCTCGTTTTCCCCAGTTGCTCCGTATGCTGAGCTTCAAAAGCTGGAAGGCTCTGGGGTTCCCATTCTGCAACAAAACCATGGCGAAAGGCAGCGTCACTCCTGGGGTGTAAAGAGCGAGCGCAGGTTGCGTGCATCTTCTCTGCCAGCCACTCCCCTGCTCCAGGAGCAGGTCCCATCCTGGCTGAGGGGGCAGCTCCCCCCTCCTTCCCTTCTCCCACCCAGGTGGCAACGGACCCCGTGCCCCTGCAGACCAAACAGCCGCCACAGGGAGTGTGGAGGGCAGCTGTGGAAAGCTGAGGCTCGCTGGCTGCGGGAAACGGAGCGTGGGGAAAGTCCTGCTGCCAGGGCCCTCCCTGCCACCACCTGCCCAGCGGGTGCAGCCGGGTACCCCTGGGGACCCACACAGCTGTGGGGGCAAGGGAGCCCTTGTTCTGCATTTGCTGCCCTGCTGGATGACACTCTCCCCCGCAATCGCATCAATGTTTCTCTCGGCCTGGCCTCTTGCCCACACACACTCACTGCACCTGCAGAAGGAAGGTCTGGGTCGGTTCTTTCTGCACGTTGTAGCTGAAGGTCCCCAGCAGAGTTTCCTCTTTGCCTTCCTCAGCCAGTCCCTTGGAGATAATGCAAGAGGAGCAGGTCAGGCTGAAGGCGTCCACCAGGAAAGGCTCGTGCCAGATCTGGGCCCGTGATCCCCACTCAGCCCCTTCAGCTCCAGCGCAGTTGAGTGCAGGATGCGGTGGGGCTGAGTCTCCCCCTTGGCTGTTGCTCAAAGGCTTGGGGGTGCTGGGCCAAAACACGCTGAGCAAGCCTTAGGAGCGGTGACACCCCCCCGGCGTGTCCCTTGTAATGTCCGCTCAGGGAACAGCAGTGCTTGGGAGCACACCAATCTCGGCAGAGGCGCAGAGAGGACCAAGTGCCCCTTACAGCTTTTCCCCGTGGCCCAGTCCCAGCCCCCAGTGCCCGGCAGAGACTTACAGAGACAGTGAAATCTCGGGGGGCACTGCTGACAGTGCCCAGCGGAGAGGCTGCCTTTGAGGTGTGCTGGATGGTGACGGTCATCGGTTGTATTTGCATGGGCAACCGGATCAGCACCTCGCTCTGAGACCCTTGGAAAGGCCAGCAGTATCCCGGGGATGTATCCGCCTGAAAGCAGAGACCAAGAGCCATGAATGCGAGGCCATGATGGGCCCCGCTGGGCTCCCGTGCAGCCAGAAGCGCAGACGGCACTGCGCCCGTGGGCTGGGCTTGTGCTCAAAATGAGCGGTGTGCTGGGAAGTGTGCAGAAGTGCCCGGCTCTCTTCCCGGTGTGGGACAGAGGAAAAAAGCCAGGCAGTGGGAAACAGCAATGCCCCGCACCGGAGCCAGCGTTTCAGAGAAAGCCCTCTCTTTGGCCCACAGCTCTGCAGCCTCCCCCCACTCTCCACTCTGCCATCAGGAGAGGGAAAATCAGAGCTGTGGCAGGGAAATGGGGTACCAAAGCAAAAGCTCCTTCAGCCAGCAGTGACCAGGAATGATGGGCAGGAAGCTCAGCTCAGCTCAGCTCAGCTCAGCTCAGCTCAGCTCAGCTCAGCTCAGCTCAGCTCAGCCCCTTTCTGAGGACAAGTGCCCTGTTTTTGCGAGCCAAGTCTCATGTGTCAGGCACCAGAGCAGTGCCGTGGTCTTGAGGAACACCACTGGCCTGAGGGGAGATGCCCCAGGGCTTGTCCCCAACTTTATGAGGGGCAAGAGAGGCAGTACTGACGGTTTCTGCTACTCTACCTGCACAAAGGTACCCAGCTCTGGTGGATCACACAGGAACCAAAAGACACTGCTGAACCCTGTGCAGCTGCTGGACGATCTCTGCAGGTCAATGGCAGCCCCTAAGGGGAGAAGGGAGCAGCCTCAGGCTTGGAGGACCTGCTGGCTGCAGGGCCGGGGCTGCAGCGAGAGCTCTGGCGGCAGGTCTGCTGCGAGCCCAAGGAAGCCGCTCAGCCACAGTCGTGCTCTTGGGCCCTGTGGATTCGTGCCACCTCCCTCTGCCCCAGAGAGTGGAGTGTGCAGCACAGCCTCCTTTATGGAGCGCTAAGCACGACGAGCCCAGTGCCGTGACAGCCCTACCCCTGTCCGTTCATCTGTACCTGCACTTTTCAGAGCCCAGTCAGACAACTGCGTGGTTGCAGACATTGCGTCTCTCATTTGCTGAACTTCCTGGGAAAGACAGAAAGAAGCAGGGGAAGCAACCACATCAGACCTGGGCAGGAGAAAGAGCTTTATAGCGGAGAAGCTCAAGCAGCATCCCCTGGCAAGGGATGGATGTGTGGGCTGGGCAGGAAAAGCCCATCAACTGGCCCAGGAAGCACCTTGTGCAGGGCCCTACTCGACCCAGCCCTCCCTCCCAAAGTGCAGGATCACCTTCATCGTAGTGCTGATCTCTGCAGCCAGGCGCACCAGCTCATCTCTCAGCTGTTTCACCTCGTGGGATTGTTCCCCCGCGACAGCCATCGTGTTCCTGCATTCACCAGGAAGGAGAGCAGATCTTGTGAGAGAGCGGCTCAGCTCTTCCCAGAGCCTCCAAGCTCAGGAGGAGCGGAGACAGAGGTGCTCAAGCCACCTTCTTTCTTCTTCTTTGCAGGCTTGCAAATGCTTCGCTTCCCCTCCCGGTTTAGCAAAAGGCCCAGGCAGGAGCGAAAGGCACGAGCCCTGGGCGCTGTACAAGTGAGCGCAAATAGCACAGGCTCATCTGCCATTAGCCCTCGAAACGTGCTGCGCGTCAGGAGAGGAGAGGGCTCTTACCGCAGGGCAAGCAGGTCGGCGGCAGGCTGCCCCAGCAGCACCTGAAAGGGAAAGGTTCTCCATTTGAGTCCCAGAGCTGCTGGCGCTTTCCAGAGCTGGCGGCTCTAGGAAGGCAAGGCAGAAACTGCTGCTGATTCTCTGGGTCACTGCCTAGAACCGCAGGGACTGGGCGGTTGACCCGCCCACCATCAGCAGGGCTCCTCTGTGGGGCCTGCCTGTCCCACAACAACAGTCACCGACCTGCGGCACATCCTGTGTCCACAGCCTCAACATGAGCATCAAGCTCCCGCAGCAAACACCAGCTGGAATTCAGATCACCAAGAGAGTTATTTCATTAGGCTGTCCAAGGATCCCTGGAGTCACAGAGTCTCCTCCCACCTCAGGGTAGCAAGAGGCTGGCTGAGGACATGGGGGAAAGGGTTCAGAGCTTGCAGTTCCAAGTGGGGACCCTCTCCTTGGTTTCAGGGCACACTTGGCGTCCCACAGCTACAGCCCATTTTCCCTCCCTTCTCTGTGTGTAGTGGGCACCTTGGGAGCTCCCTGAGCTGCAGACATGGGAGGCTGGAAGGGCCCCACCAGCACCTCCCTGTCACGCTGAGGCTCCCGCTCTGTGCCTCTGCCACTGCGCTGGCAGCAGGCAAATGCTCACCTAGAGCGCCTGCGAGCATCAAGATGAGGATCGTGAAGAGCCTCTTCTTTTTCAAGGTGATGAACTCTTTCCTGCATAGAAGAGGGAGTCCTGGTGTTAGCAGTGCTCAAGAGGAGTGCCCTGCACATGGGGGATTTTCTCTTACCAGCTGAGGAGCAGCGATGTGGGAGGAGCCAGGGTCTCCTGGTGGGGACCACTGCCAGCCTCGCCTTGCTCCCCTTGACCCGCTGGCACCCTTTGCCTGTGTGTCCATACTGGACACGCATTGTACTCACACGGTGGAGATTCCGGGGCTGAGGCGTCTCTGGAGGGAGACCACAGCCATCACCAGACCGAGGACCAAGCCTGGGCAAAGAAAGCAGAGAAAAGTCTGAGGACTCTTCTGGAGGACACTGGTCCAGCACGTGCCAGATCCCTGCAGGGAGGTGGGCGCTGGTGCTATGGCCTCGCTCCCTGGGGCAGGGCCAGGGCCGTGGGTGTGCCCTATCGAGAGGGGGAGCTGAGCATCCCAGAAAGACACAAACGTGACGGTCAGCTCTGTCATCGTCACACAGCCGAGGTGGCCCCAGGCCTCCTTTGGGGCAGGAGGACGCTGGTTCTGCAGGGCTGTCGGGCCCGGCCGAGCAGCCAGGCAGGCTGGGTGCAAAGATGGGGTGAAAGGCAGCGCTGAACTTGCCTTCCTTTACCGCAGCACCGCGGTGCGCAGGCCCTCGCTGTCTGGTGCCCGGGCTCCTCCTGCCTCCTCGCCTCACCGGGGCAGCCCGTTGTGCTCCCCGAGGAGCCTTTCTCTTCCCCATCCTGGGGAGAAGGGATGCTCTCCAGCAAGCTTCTGTGCCTGTCCGGTCAGAAGTCCTCCTGGAGACAGCTGGGAGAATGCCTGCCACAGGCACAGAGCCACCAGCACACTGCGAGCTCCTCACAGGCCCACAGCTAATGGCCCAGAGTGCCCGAGCTCAGAGAGGCTTGGCCCTGCACGGCCCTGTGATGTCACGGCTGTGACGTCACAGACAGAGCTGCAGGGGCTGGGAGGGGCGGGTCAGGGAGAGACCCCGCAGCCCGCTTGGTGCTGTGTTTGGCATTTGCGAGCAGGCGGTGTTGAAAACACAGCAGCGTTTCAGCTGGCGCTGGGCAGCGCTTGCAGAGCACCGAGGCCTCTCCTGTTTCTCGCTGTGTCCCCAAGCGAGTAGGCCGAGGCTGGGCGAGAGCCTGGGAGGGGACACGGCTGGGATGGCCAAGCCAAACTGACCAGAGGGGTACTGCGTGCCATGGAACGTCATGCTCCACAATAAAGCCTGGGCCTTTGGTCTTTCCGAAGTAGCCATTGCGTGGGGACTGGCTGGGCACGGCTCTGCTGGGGCCAGCTCAGCACTGCCAGCTGAGAGAAAGGAGGGTGTTTGCTGAGAGCTTTGTAGTGGCCCAGTAGGCCAGGAAGGTTCCTGTGTGGCGGCACAAGGTGCCCTGGGGGCGCTGAGCATCTGGTGGGACAGCATGGGGCCACAGGGTGTACTGAGCATTGCCCCCGCCTTCCCCCTGCCTGGGTAGGGCCAGCCCTGCCAGACAGGTGGTCTCATGGGGCGAGTAGGGCGGCTGGCTCTGCGTGACAAGGTGCATGGTCTGCACGGGTTCTTTGGGCCACTCAGCCCCACTGGCATCATCACATCATCTTGGGTTTCTTCAGCTTCCAAAGTGGCTCCAGGAACATCGGCTCCTTCTAAGGTGAGACAGCCTTCAGGGTCTTGCCAGGTCGTAACGGGAGCAGACGCCTCTAAGAGGATAAAGACAGAGCCCTGGTGTGCACTGTCTCCATACCTTGTGAGTGAAGAGAGGGAGAAGCTGGCAATGCAGAGGCCCTGGCCAGAAGACAGGCTTTGGAAAGCCCCTTGGCAGATGTCCCTGCCAATGGTCCTTCACCCACCACGGTCCTTCCACCTAGACTCGATGTCTGTTCTTGCCCAGGTGCCTTTGCTGCTCCAGACACCCTCTCCCAGGGTACCGGTGTGCTGGTGATGTCCAGGTGATGGCAGTGGTGGCGCTGCCGAAGGGCATCTGTGAAGAGAGGCTGTGGCTGCGCTGTTCCAGACACGGCCAGTCCCAGACGGCTCCAACAGACCCACCAGGGAACAGGGCTGAGCACATCCTATACCTTCCTGGGGCAAGATGTACCCCACAGCTGAGTAGTGAGTCCGGTCTTGTTTAACAGGACTCCTCCCACACCTGGACTACCATGTCCAGTTCTGGGCTTTGCTGTAGAAGACAGATGTGGAGCTACAGGACAGAGCGCAGTCTGGACTGAAGAAGCCAGGAAGACGGTGAAGACACTGGCATAAGTCTCATGCAAGGAAAGGCTGAGTGAGCTGGGACTGTTCAGCCTGGAGAATAGAAGGTGTAGGGGAATCGTAGTGATGTTTTCAAATACCAAAAGGAGGATGCAAAGAGGACAGAGCCAGGCCCAGTGACTGGACCAGAAGCCATGGGCACAAACTGCAATACTGGAGGTTCCCTCTGAACGTCAGGAAGCACTTTTCCACTGTGAGGCTGACTGAGCAGTGGCAGAAGCAATTTTCTTCTCAGAAATGTGTTGTTACATCTTCCGTAGTTTTCAACTAACAGGGCGTGAACTAAGGCCACTATTTCAAAACAGGGTGAAGTTTTATACCCCATCTTTAGGTCATACAAGTTTCTGAGTTGTTGTGGTAAAGAAGATATTTTAATTAGCATACATGGGAATTTCTCTGTCATGAGCTCCCTTGTGTTCCTCCTAGGTCAGTAACAAACGTTTATGAATTTCTGCAAGGCCCCTTTACATCTAACACTCCTTTTCACAGGAGCTACAGTCGCCCAGTAGGCCAGGAAGGTTTCTGTGTGGCGGCGCTGAGCATCTGGTGGGACAGCATGGAACCACAGGTTGTAGTAAGCATGGCTTCTGCGTCAGGGACCATCTTTTGAGTTGTCTCAAAGTTTGCTTGCTCCCACCTCCACCGCAAGCACTGACATCACTCTCCAGGAGCCCACCAGTGACAAGCCGTGGAGCCTGTGAGCCTGCCCAGCCACAAGACCTTTGCCTGGCTACAGGGGGCGGGGTGTGCAGGTCTCCTGACCGGCCACCGGCAATGAGAGACCTGCATGGCCAAGGACGAATCACCTGTCCCTGCCAAAGTGTGGGTGGTGCTGCAAATGGAGGATGGATAAGTTAGAAATGCCTCCTCACCGTTTCTGTCCCCTAGTCAAGACCGAGTAGCAATACGAACATGGTGAATACAAATCCCCTCAAATTACGACCAAGGAGTTTCCATACTCTGCAACGCAAGTAGCCAATCTAAAAAAGGATTTTACTTGTTCACCAAAAGATTCTGCGACGGAATAGGTTTGGAGGGTGTCATTGTCTGGGGAGGATCAGATCTTATGAAGGGAACAGGAAGCCGAGGGCTACTGTGGGCCAGGAGGGTTCCCTACCACCGGTGACCACCGTGTGCCCTGGTCCCCAACTCAAAGAGCAGCCCCTTGGGCTGGAGGCCTTAAGCCTTTCCAAAGGGGGGACCCCCTTGCCATTGTGGTGTCAGACAACCAGTTAGTGGAAAATGGACAGAGGGCAGCATGTCAGCAAATGACATATGACCGGGAGCTTAAATTTAATCAAGAATCCCCAATGAGGACACTTGTTGACTCAGAGCGAATGATACCTCTCATACAGGACCGCCCGGACTCCCTGAAAACTTTTGGCATTCAGCTGCAAGGAAAAATACAGGTGATGTCCCAGAGCAAAAGGCAATAATGCTGCCGCATTGGAAGGAAAAGTGACCGCCAATTGCAGATTCCCTGAAAAGAAAGGTTGGACATGGGGAGAGGCGGCCCAAGAGTTAATGAATTATGGCTGAAAGAATGATCCGGTGCCCTCTGTTGAAGGTGACTCTAAAGCTATCAGATGAACAGAGTGGCACCCCTGAAAAAGCAAAATCCCTAGAGAATAACAACGGTAGGGGACACCTGAAACATGAGGATACCCGGGCCCCAAGGGAGAAACGTTATGCCCTCTGGAAGTAGGGTGTTTTAAAGGGGATCCCTCGGGAGGTGATTGACTCGTTACCGACTCTCAACCTGGAAAGCCTGGTGAAAGGCTGGGCCAAAATACTGACGGGGTGGAAAAAAACAGAATCCAAGGTGTACCTTAGGAGGGTGAAAGAAAATGGGCGGGGAATAACCTAATGAAATTTAACAAGGGAAAGTGTAGAGTCCTGCATCTGGGCAGGAACAACCCCAGGTTCCAGTATAGGTTGGGAAATTACGTATTAGAGAGCAGTGTAGGGGAAAGGGACCTGGAGGTCCTGGTGGACAACAGGATGACCATGAGCCAGCACTGTGCCCTTGTGGCCAGGAAGGCCAATGGCATCCTGGGGTGTATTAGAAGGGGGGTGGTTAGTAGATCGAGAGAGGTTCTCCTTCCCCTCTACTCCGCCCTGGTGAGACCACATCTGGAATATTGTGTCCAGTTCTGGGCCCCTCAGTTCAAGAAGGACAGGGAACTGCCGGAGAGGGTCCAGCGTAGGGCAACCAAGATGATTAAGGGAGTGGAGCACCTCCCTTATGAAGAAAGGCTGAGGGAGCTGGGTCTCTTTAGTTTGGAGAAGAGGAGACTGAGGGGTGACCTTATTAATGTTTATAAATATATAAAGGGTGAGTGCCACGAGGATGGAGCCAGGCTCTTCTCGGTGGCAAACAATGATAGGACAAGGGGTAATGGGATCAAGCTGGAACACAAGAGGTTCCACTTAAATTTGAGGAAAAACTTCTTCTCAGTGAGGGTGACAGAGCACTGGAACAGGCTGCCCAGGGAGGTTGTGGAGTCTCCATCTCTGGATACATTCAAAATGCACCTGGACATGTTCCTGTGCGACCTCACCTAGGCGTTCCTGCTCCAGCAGGGGGATTGGACTAGATGATCTTTTGAGGTTCCTTCCAATCCCAAACATACTGTGATACTGTGATACTGTGATAAAAGCTACACCCTTGCATAATCCTGGACTCTCCGCAGTGTGGCTGACCCAGCCTCCTGCTAGTAAAAGGTCTACACAATGGACAAGGGTATTTTGAAACCCATACATCTTTTTGGCATGATGATGAGTTCTATTTGCAGGCCCCGATTGTTACGTAGTCACCATGTTTCCTGAAACTTCCTACTTATCTGTGCATAGCCTTTTTACAGTAATGTGCTTTGCACCGTCAGCCTTCTAACAGTGATCTAGTTCTGGTGTATAATATCTTGTATAATAGCAGTAGTTATAGCCTTTTTAATATTTTTAGGATGCAAATAAGGATATGAATTAGCTTGATGACCATGTAATTGTCCACCTGAATATACCTATTGCCATGTTAAATTGAAAGGCAAATGAGGAAAGCAATGTGGGAGGAGACCAGAGGTGCCCAAGCTTTCCCCACAAAGCTGCACCCACGGAAGTGAGAAGATGATCACACTGGTTTCCTGGCCTCGCATACTTAGCAGGGTAGCAGGTCTGACAGTGGAACTGTTGGCTTTAGCTTTTGAAGTTTACATCAGTCGGAGACTAATGGGTGTAGGTCCATACCCTTGCGTACTTGCTGTTGAAGATACAGGGCTGAACTGGGCAACTCTGCCCTTGAAAAAGACAGATGTTTGTGTGTTCCGCGTTCAGCTGGGACCTGGCTGTGTTTTGGCATTTCAGGTTGTGGGAACGGTGGCTCTCTTAAAGACACGCAGAAGGCAGAAGCGGAGGGCTGTGCCTGGGAGCGCGTGTGGGCACAGGGAGCTGAGCCAGTATCCCCGCTCCGCAGCAGCTGGGCTGCTCAGACCTCCTTACACACCCCAGACACTCCTCAGGGGACCCACACATGGCTGCACCCCATGTGGACGCCTACTAGACGCTGTCCCCAGGCCCAAGGTGCTATCTGAAGGAAATGGGCCAGTACTTTGGGGACCATGACCCTCAAATGCTGCCAGTCATCAGACTCCTACTTGGCATGAGATGGCGTGTTGCCCCTCATGCTGCAGGGTTGGACATGCTTCAAGCAGGAGGTTTTGAGTGCACAAGAACAGGCTATACTAGTGTGCCGAAAGGCTAGCCGGCAGGGAAGACAACCGGCTTGGCTAAACAGGGAGGTTCTGAATGAAATCAGAAATAAAAAGAGACTTTACCGACTGTGGAAAAAAGGGCTGGCTACTTATGAAGAATTTATGGAAATAGCTAGATCATGCAAAAAAAAAATCAGGGAAACAAAATTACAATTTGAAGTTAATTTGGCCAATTCTGTCAGGGATAATAAAAAGTCCTTCTTCAAATATGTTAATGACAAAAGGAGGGGCAAGGAAAACCTCCATTCTCTGTTGGACTTTGAGGGAAATATAGTTAACAAAGATGAGGAGAAAGTGAGGTACTTAATACCTATTTTGCCTCAGTTTTTACCAGTAAGACAGGTGGCCCTCAGGACAACTCATCTCTGGAGGTGGCTGACAGAGATAGGAAGCCAAATAGGCCCCTTGTATTCCAGGAGGAAATAGTTGGTGATTTACTGAGCCATCTGGATCCTCACAAGTCTATGGGACCAGATGGGATCCATCCTAGGGTGATGAGGGAGCTAGCAGAAGAACTTGCCAAGCCGCTCTCCATCATCTTCCAACAGTCCTGGCTCACTGGGGAGGTCCCATATGATTGGAAATTGGCCAATGTTACCCCAGTCCACAAAAAGGGCTGCAAAGCTGACGCTGGCAACTACAGGCCTGTCAGCCTGACCTCGGTGCCTGGCAGGGTTATGGAGCAGATCATCCTGAATGGAATCACACACACCTTCAGGATGGACAAGGGATCAGACCCAGCCAGCATGGGTTTAGGAGAGGCAGGTCCTGTCTGACCAACCTGATCTCCTTTTATGATCAGGTGACTCACCTGGTGGATGAGGGGAAAGTCGTGGATGTGGTCTATCTGGACTTCAGCAAGGCCTTTGACACTGTCTCCCATAATATACTCCTGCAAAAGCTGGTAGCCCATGGCTTGGACAAGTGTACTCTACGCTGGGTTAAGAACTGGCTGGAGGGCCGGGCCCAGAGAGTGCTGGTGAATGGGGCTGCATTCAGCTGGCGGCCAGTAACTAGTGGTGTTCCCCAGGGGTCAGTGTTGGGTCCAGTCCTGTTTAACATCTTTATTGACGATCTAGATGAGGGGATTGAGACCATCATCAGCAAATTTGCTGATGACACCAAGTTGGGAGGGAGTGTCGACCTGCTGGAAGGCAGGAGGGCTCTGCAGAGGGATCTGGATAGACTGGAAAAATGGGCTGATTCCAATGGGATGAAGTTCAATAAGGCCAAGTGCCGGGTGCTGCACTTTGGTCACAACAACCCCCTGCAGCGCTACAGGCTGGGCGCAGAGTGGCTGGAGAGCAGTCAGACAGAAAGGGACCTGGGGGTACTAATTGACAGGAAGCTCAACATGAGCCATCAGTGTGCCCAGGTGGCCAAGAAGGCCAAAGGTATCCTGCCCTGTATCAAAAATAGCGTGGTCAGCAGGACAAGGGAAGTGATCCTTCCCCTGTACTCTGCATTGGGGAGGCCACACCTGGAGTATTGTGTTCAGTTCTGGGCCCCTCAGTTCAGGAAAGACATTGAAGTGCTGGAGCGGGTCCAGAGAAGAGCAACACGACTGGTGAAGGGACTTGAACATAAGACCTATGGGGAGAGGCTGAGGGAGCTGGGCTTGTTTAGTCTAGAGAAGAGGAGGCTTAGAGGTGACCTCATCACTCTCTATAACTACGTGAAGGGAAGTTATAGCCAGGTGGGGATTGGTCTCTTCTCCCAGGCAGTTAGCAATAGGACAAGGGGGCATGGGCTTAAACTCTGCGAGGGGAAATTTAGGCTGGATATTAGAAAGAAATTCTTTACAGAGAGAGTGGTCAGGCATTGGAATGGCCTGCCCAGGGAGGTGGTAGACTCACCGTCCCTGGAGGTATTTAAATTGAGATTGGACATGGCACTTAGTGCCATGATCTAGTAAACGGACTAGAATTGGACCAAGGGTTGGACTCGATGATCTCTGAGGTCTTTTCCAACCCAGTCGATTCTGTGATTCTGTGATTTTGTCAAGGAACTGTGACAAGGAAAGGCTACAGGAGCATCACCTCCTTTTGCTCATTTAGGAAGCATCCCTGAAGTGGAGGGAAAGTGGAAAGCCTGAGGAAGGCCTCAGCCTGCACAAGGCAGAACTTGGCAGCTTGGAGAGGGCCTCTGATATGACATTGCTCTGCAGCAGACTAACAGCCACATCCCTCTGGCCTGTTTCTCCATTTAACTCTTTAATAACTATTCAGGTAAGGTGTCCACATGCGTCTGGTGGACAGCACTTGCTCCCACGATTTTCCCGTGCACCTGCACTCGATAAATGCAGGTGTATCCTCGTTTTCCCCAGTTGCTCCGTATGCTGAGCTTCAAAAGCTGGAAGGCTCTGGGGTTCCCATTCTGCAACAAAACCGTGGCGAAAGGCAGCGTCACTCCTGGGGTGTAAAGAGCGAGCGCGGGCTGCGCGCATCTTCTCTGCCAGCCACTCCCCTGCTCCAGGAGCAGGTCCCATCCTGGCTGAGGGGGCAGCTCCCCCCGCCTTCCCTTCTCCCACCAGGTGGCAATGGACCCCGTGCCCCTGCAGACCAAACAGCCGCCACAGGGAGTGTGGAGGGCAGCTGTGGAAAGCTGAGGCTCGCTGGCTGCGGGAAACGGAGCGTGGGGAAAGTCCTGCTGCCAGGGCCCTCCCTGCCACCACCTGCCCAGCGGGTGCAGCCGGGTACCCCTGGGGACCCACACAGCTGTGGGGGCAAGGGAGCCCTTGTTCTGCATTTGCTGCCCTGCTGGATGACACTCTCCCCCGCAATCGCATCAATGTTTCTCTCGGCCTGGCCTCTTGCCCACACACACTCACTGCACCTGCAGAAGGAAGGTCTGGGACAGTTCTTTCTGCACGTTGTAGCTGAAGGTCCCCAGCAGAGTTTCCTCTTTGCCTTCCTCAGCCAGTCCCTTGGAGATAATGCAAGAGGAGCAGGTCAGGCTGAAGGCGTCCACCAGGAAAGGCTCGTGCCAGATCTGGGCCCGTGATTCCCACTCAGCCCCTTCAGCTCCAGCGCAGTTGGGTGCAGGATGCGGTGGGGCTGAGTCTCCCCCTTGGCTGTTGCTCAAAGGCTTGGGGGTGCTGGGCCAAAACACGCTGAGCAAGCCTTAGGAGCGGTGACACCCCCCCGGCGTGTCCCTTGTAATGTCCGCTCAGGGAACAGCAGTGCTTGGGAGCACACCAATCTCGGCAGAGGCGCAGAGAGGACCAAGTGCCCCTTACAGCTTTTCCCCGTGGCCCAGGCCCAGCCCCCAGTGCCCGGCAGAGACTTACAGAGACAGTGAAATCTCGGGGGGCACTGCTGACAGTGCCCAGCGGAGAGGCTGCCTTTGAGGTGTGCTGGATGGTGACGGTCATCGGTTGTATTTGCATGGGCAACCGGATCAGCACCTCGCTCTGAGACCCTTGGAAAGGCCAGCAGTATCCCGGGGATGTATCCGCCTGAAAGCAGAGACCAAGAGCCATGAATGCGAGGCCATGATGGGCCCCGCTGGGCTCCCGTGCAGCCAGAAGCGCAGACGGCACTGCGCCCGTGGGCTGGGCTTGTGCTCAAAATGAGCGGTGTGCTGGGAAGTGTGCAGAAGTGCCCGGCTCTCTTCCCGGTGTGGGACAGAGGAAAAAAGCCAGGCAGTGGGAAACAGCAATGCCCCGCACCGGAGCCAGCGTTTCAGAGAAAGCCCTCTCTTTGGCCCACAGCTCTGCAGCCTCCCCCCACTCTCCACTCTGCCATCAGGAGAGGGAAAATCAGAGCTGTGGCAGGGAAATGGGGTACCAAAGCAAAAGCTCCTTCAGCCAGCAGTGACCAGGAATGATGGGCAGGAAGCTCAGCTCAGCTCAGCTCAGCTCAGCCCCTTTCTGAGGACAAGTGCCCTGTTTTTGCGAGCCAAGTCTCATGTGTCAGGCACCAGAGCAGTGCCGTGGTCTTGAGGAACACCACTGGCCTGAGGGGAGATGCCCCAGGGCTTGTCCCCAACTTTATGAGGGGCAAGAGAGGCAGTACTGACGGTTTCTGCTACTCTACCTGCACAAAGGTACCCAGCTCTGGTGGATCACACAGGAACCAAAAGACACTGCTGAACCCTGTGCAGCTGCTGGACGATCTCTGCAGGTCAATGGCAGCCCCTAAGGGGAGAAGGGAGCAGCCTCAGGCTTGGAGGACCTGCTGGCTGCAGGGCCGGGGCTGCAGCGAGAGCTCTGGCGGCAGGTCTGCTGCGAGCCCAAGGAAGCCGCTCAGCCACAGTCGTGCTCTTGGGCTCTGTGGATTCGTGCCACCTCCCTCTGCCCCAGAGAGTGGAGTGTGCAGCACAGCCTCCTTTATGGAGCGCTAAGCACGACGAGCCCAGTGCCGTGACAGCCCTACCCCTGTCCGTTCATCTGTACCTGCACTTTTCAGAGCCCAGTCAGACAACTGCGTGGTTGCAGACATTGCGTCTCTCATTTGCTGAACTTCCTGGGAAAGACAGAAAGAAGCAGGGGAAGCAACCACATCAGACCTGGGCAGGAGAAAGAGCTTTATAGCGGAGAAGCTCAAGCAGCATCCCCTGGCAAGGGATGGATGTGTGGGCTGGGCAGGAAAAGCCCATCAACTGGCCCAGGAAGCACCTTGTGCAGGGCCCTACTCGACCCAGCCCTCCCTCCCAAAGTGCAGGATCACCTTCATCGTAGTGCTGATCTCTGCAGCCAGGCGCACCAGCTCATCTCTCAGCTGTTTCACCTCGTGGGATTGTTCCCCCGCGACAGCCATCGTGTTCCTGCATTCACCAGGAAGGAGAGCAGATCTTGTGAGAGAGCGGCTCAGCTCTTCCCAGAGCCTCCAAGCTCAGGAGGAGCGGAGACAGAGGTGCTCAAGCCACCTTCTTTCTTCTTCTTTGCAGGCTTGCAAATGCTTCGCTTCCCCTCCCGGTTTAGCAAAAGGCCCAGGCAGGAGCGAAAGGCACGAGCCCTGGGCGCTGTACAAGTGAGCGCAAATAGCACAGGCTCATCTGCCATTAGCCCTCGAAACGTGCTGCGCGTCAGGAGAGGAGAGGGCTCTTACCGCAGGGCAAGCAGGTCGGCGGCAGGCTGCCCCAGCAGCACCTGAAAGGGAAAGGTTCTCCATTTGAGTCCCAGAGCTGCTGGCGCTTTCCAGAGCTGGCGGCTCTAGGAAGGCAAGGCAGAAACTGCTGCTGATTCTCTGGGTCACTGCCTAGAACCGCAGGGACTGGGCGGTTGACCCGCCCACCATCAGCAGGGCTCCTCTGTGGGGCCTGCCTGTCCCACAACAACAGTCACCGACCTGCGGCACATCCTGTGTCCACAGCCTCAACATGAGCATCAAGCTCCCGCAGCAAACACCAGCTGGAATTCAGATCACCAAGAGAGTTATTTCATTAGGCTGTCCAAGGATCCCTGGAGTCACAGAGTCTCCTCCCACCTCAGGGTAGCAAGAGGCTGGCTGAGGACATGGGGGAAAGGGTTCAGAGCTTGCAGTTCCAAGTGGGGACCCTCTCCTTGGTTTCAGGGCACACTTGGCGTCCCACAGCTACAGCCCATTTTCCCTCCCTTCTCTGTGTGTAGTGGGCACCTTGGGAGCTCCCTGAGCTGCAGACATGGGAGGCTGGAAGGGCCCCACCAGCACCTCCCTGTCACGCTGAGGCTCCCGCTCTGTGCCTCTGCCACTGCGCTGGCAGCAGGCAAATGCTCACCTAGAGCGCCTGCGAGCATCAAGATGAGGATCGTGAAGAGCCTCTTCTTTTTCAAGGTGATGAACTCTTTCCTGCATAGAAGAGGGAGTCCTGGTGTTAGCAGTGCTCAAGAGGAGTGCCCTGCACATGGGGGATTTTCTCTTACCAGCTGAGGAGCAGCGATGTGGGAGGAGCCAGGGTCTCCTGGTGGGGACCACTGCCAGCCTCGCCTTGCTCCCCTTGACCCGCTGGCACCCTTTGCCTGTGTGTCCATACTGGACACGCATTGTACTCACACGGTGGAGATTCCGGGGCTGAGGCGTCTCTGGAGGGAGACCACAGCCATCACCAGACCGAGGACCAAGCCTGGGCAAAGAAAGCAGAGAAAAGTCTGAGGACTCTTCTGGAGGACACTGGTCCAGCACGTGCCAGATCCCTGCAGGGAGGTGGGCGCTGGTGCTATGGCCTCGCTCCCTGGGGCAGGGCCAGGGCCGTGGGTGTGCCCTATCGAGAGGGGGAGCTGAGCATCCCAGAAAGACACAAACGTGACGGTCAGCTCTGTCATCGTCACACAGCCGAGGTGGCCCCAGGCCTCCTTTGGGGCAGGAGGACGCTGGTTCTGCAGGGCTGTCGGGCCCGGCCGAGCAGCCAGGCAGGCTGGGTGCAAAGATGGGGTGAAAGGCAGCGCTGAACTTGCCTTCCTTTACCGCAGCACCGCGGTGCGCAGGCCCTCGCTGTCTGGTGCCCGGGCTCCTCCTGCCTCCTCGCCTCACCGGGGCAGCCCGTTGTGCTCCCCGAGGAGCCTTTCTCTTCCCCATCCTGGGGAGAAGGGATGCTCTCCAGCAAGCTTCTGTGCCTGTCCGGTCAGAAGTCCTCCTGGAGACAGCTGGGAGAATGCCTGCCACAGGCACAGAGCCACCAGCACACTGCGAGCTCCTCACAGGCCCACAGCTAATGGCCCAGAGTGCCCGAGCTCAGAGAGGCTTGGCCCTGCACGGCCCTGTGATGTCACGGCTGTGACGTCACAGACAGAGCTGCAGGGGCTGGGAGGGGCGGGTCAGGGAGAGACCCCGCAGCCCGCTTGGTGCTGTGTTTGGCATTTGCGAGCAGGCGGTGTTGAAAACACAGCAGCGTTTCAGCTGGCGCTGGGCAGCGCTTGCAGAGCACCGAGGCCTCTCCTGATTCTCGCTGTGTCCCCAAGCGAGTAGGCCGAGGCTGGGCGAGAGCCTGGGAGGGGACACGGCTGGGATGGCCAAGCCAAACTGACCAGAGGGGTACTGCGTGCCATGGAACGTCATGCTCCACAATAAAGCCTGGGCCTTTGGTCTTTCCGAAGTAGCCATTGCGTGGGGACTGGCTGGGCACGGCTCTGCTGGGGCCAGCTCAGCACTGCCAGCTGAGAGAAAGGAGGGTGTTTGCTGAGAGCTTTGTAGTGGCCCAGTAGGCCAGGAAGGTTCCTGTGTGGCGGCACAAGGTGCCCTGGGGGCGCTGAGCATCTGGTGGGACAGCATGGGGCCACAGGGTGTACTGAGCATTGCCCCCGCCTTCCCCCTGCCTGGGTAGGGCCAGCCCTGCCAGACAGGTGGTCTCATGGGGCGAGTAGGGCGGCTGGCTCTGCGTGACAAGGTGCATGGTCTGCACGGGTTCTTTGGGCCACTCAGCCCCACTGGCATCATCACATCATCTTGGGTTTCTTCAGCTTCCAAAGTGGCTCCAGGCACATCGGCTCCTTCTAAGGTGAGACAGCCTTCAGGGTCTTGCCAGGTCGTAACGGGAGCAGACGCCTCTAAGAGGATAAAGACAGAGCCCTGGTGTGCACTGTCTCCATACCTTGTGAGTGAAGAGAGGGAGAAGCTGGCAATGCAGAGGCCCTGGCCAGAAGACAGGCTTTGGAAAGCCCCTTGGCAGATGTCCCTGCCAATGGTCCTTCACCCACCACGGTCCTTCCACCTAGACTCGATGTCTGTTCTTGCCCAGGTGCCTTTGCTGCTCCAGACACCCTCTCCCAGGGTACCGGTGTGCCCGTGATGTCCAGGTGATGGCAGTGGTGGCGCTGCCGAAGGGCGTCTGTGAAGAGAGGCTGTGGCTGCGCTGTTCCAGACACGGCCAGTCCCAGACGGCTCCAACAGACCCATCAGGGAACAGGGCTGAGCACATCCTATACCTTCCTGGGGCAAGATGTACCCCACAGCTGAGTAGTGAGTCCGGTCTTGTTTAACAGGACTCCTCCCACACCTGGACTACCATGTCCAGTTCTGGGCTTTGCTGTAGAAGACAGATGTGGAGCTACAGGACAGAGTGCAGTCTGGACTGAAGAAGCCAGGAAGACGGTGAAGACACTGGCATATGTCTCATGCAAGGAAAGGCTGAGTGAGCTGGGACTGTTCAGCCTGGAGAATAGCAGGTGTAGGGGAATCGTAGTGATGTTTTCAAATACCAAAAGGGAGGATGCAAAGAGGACAGAGCCAGGCCCAGTGACTGGACCAGAAGCCATGGGCACAAACTGCAATACTGGAGGTTCCCTCTGAACGTCAGGAAGCACTTTTCCACTGTGAGGCTGACTGAGCAGTGGCAGAAGCAATTTTCTTCTCAGAAATGTGTTGTTACATCTTCCGTAGTTTTCAACTAACAGGGCGTGAACTAAGGCCACTATTTCAAAACAGGGTGAAGTTTTATACCCCATCTTTAGGTCATGCAAGTTTCTGAGTTGTTGTGGTAAAGAAGATATTTTAATTAGCATACATGGGAATTTCTCTGTCATGAGCTCCCTTGTGTTCCTCTTAGGCCAGTAACAAAGGTTTATGAATTTCTGCAAGGCCCCTTTACCTCTAACACTCCTTTTCACAGATGCTAGCACAGGTACATGTCATAGGTTTATATATTGTTGACTGTGCCCAGTTCCTGAAGCTGTCCCTTGAAATTATATACACCATGAAACAAAGCCCAAAATTCTCTTCATTATTTCAGCAGTTTGAAGAAGCTCTTGGGGACACCTAGCTGTAGAATGAACATAGACTGCATAAGGCCACCTTTTAGACTTTCATACACAATTTGTGTAGTGCTGCACATGTGGGTTAAATAACTAAATAATAAATATGATAATAAATATTTGGTACCACCTTTAAATAATGCAACATCTATCATCTAGTATCCCAGTTGGGTGCTGCTGGGTGAACATGAACTTCTAAGAGCGTTTTATATGTTGTTTATAAAGTTGCTTCTCCATTGGTCAAACTCCATTGGTTTCTCAGAGAGAGAGCAGAGGTTCAGATGGGGAACTAAAAATTAATTCTGGAATGTGACGTACAAAATCTCTCAGCACTCTAGTGGAAGGGCAAAGCCCAAAGCCTGATCTCTAGGCCCTACTCTGTTGAGTTCTATCATCAGGCTGACTGAAATACCTGAATGAGAGCTGAACTTGGGTTTCTATCTAGAATTGCATTTTGATTATTTTTTATCATTCTTTTATGTTTGCTGGGGCAAATGTCTAACAACCAAGGGAGTGCTTGTAGTATTTGTCCTCCAGCATAGACTAGAAGATGTTAGTTACTTCTGTTGACAGTGATGAGAGTGGCATAGAGTAGTATTTATTAGTGCAAGTCTATAAGCATGTAATCAGATGCTAGAAATAATGATATGATGTAAGTGGGGAACCCAATAACTGGGGACAGTTAAAGAATAAAGTGATCACAGTGTTCTGGTCAATAGGAATTTACTTTTGAGAGGACAACGTACTGTAGCTGCAAAAAACCTCACAATTCTATCAATAGATAGCTTGGGAAGCACCAGTAATATATCATACAGTAGTCATCATGGATGTTGAAAAAAGATGAACCAAAATTGGAACAGGTGCACATAAGTGATACTATGAAGATTTGCAAAACAGCGTATCTAAGAAAAATGAAACACTCTTTAAGTTAAAGAAGAGTGCATATTCAAATGGTTATATATTTAGTGATGGAGAAATTATTCATAACTGAACACTGAAATACCTACTAAAATGCTGTTACAATAGTATTTCCAACCATCTAAAGAGATGCCCTGTAATGTTCTTTAAAATAAGGTGAATGGTGAATAATATCAGATTGATTTAATATGAAGCTTGAAATATTTAGGAGCAGGGTTTTCGATTTTAAATAATATCATACCTAGGAGATCAGGAATGAAATTCTGAATATGTGAGTACATCATATTCCAAAAGTAGTTTTAAAAGAGCCTGGATTACTGTTTGTTTGCAGTCTGGCTTTGTTGTACTACTATGTGCTTTGAGTCTTCTGCTAGTTTCTGTGGAGGCTTATTTCATTGCCAAAGAAAGAGGACTGTTTTCTCCTCTCTCCCACTCTTCTTCCCCCTCTTGCCCTCCTCTGTGTGCACTTAAACGATGGGCTGCTGGGCATCGTCATCTTTCTCTGAAGCACTTCACTGAAAATAAAGTAAATATAGATAAAATGTGATTACTGATAATAATTTTTATCTGATGTCTGACTAATGTGACCAATTAATATGCTCAGGATTTACCAACTACCAGAACTACGAGGTTTGGGATAAAGAAGTACTTTTCATTTAGATCAAACAGGAAATAAAAAAAAAAACCAACAGATTTTTTTTTCTTTCTCTTCAGTAATGTAAGGCATAACTTACTGTTGAGGATCAGCTGGGAGGCTCATCAAAGGGGATCACTGTTAGATCAGGAAGGCATGAGATTTGTGAAACCTTCTGTTCATTCTTCTCATTTCCCATGTTTCTTTATAGTTGTGGGTTTTCTTCCTTTGTTTTTAACTTTTCTGCAGGCTACTAAGAAGTGCTATGGGTTCTATGATGACACACAGAATAGAAATTCTACAGACAGTTATCTAGGCTAAGCCTTTTTACAGTGTTTTTTCAAGGTGGACTTGGCTATGCCTCTGATCCTCTCCAATCTTGATTGTCTAAACACTTATTATTGTCTTACTGACTTGCTGCAACCACAGACTTTGAAGTTATACCTAAGAGTATCATTAAATCCTCAGTTACTTATCTTAAATTTCCAGTAAGAGTGTTGATTAATTTTGATTGCTATAACAGCTTTGAAACAGCACTTTTGTTTACTTATAGAAAGGACTGTATCTTATTACAAGGCCTGTGAGATTTGAGTCTGTCATCTGACCTGAACTGAAGAATATTCCTCACGCTCTGTTAAAGGTTTCCTGTAATTCATTTTAATAGCATTTATTACTCTTGTAAGTTAAACAGTTGCAAAAATGAGAGACGCTCCTTTACCACCCTCTCGATACAAAGCTAGGTAGAATTATAGGGCAAATTATATGCTAGCTATGGCATGGTAACTATCTGTTTTATCTGCTGCTTAAGTGGGCAAATGAGAGATGGTCCCTGCCAGTGTAGAGGCCTGCTGTCCTCTTAGTTTGACCATGTTTACTGATGATCTTGGTTTCACTTATCTGTTTCTAGCTCTCACAGACGTTAAAAATACTTATAAGATTGCTAAGTGCTTTCTAGGGTCTCAAAAAAATGAGAACAGCTAAAAATGGCATTTACAGCAACTTGAATGAAATAATATTTAAGAACTTTGCATTTTTGAATGGTAGTTGTGACTGTAATCTTCATGGTGTTAGAAGTGCAGTTTGACACATGTCTCTCTGAAAAGCCTCTGAGAAGATCTTTCTTTCCTGAAAGAAAAGGAAATTCTGGTTCCCCAAATTCTCAACTGAGAGAAAAATTTTGTATTTCACAGGTAGTCTGTTATCCTGCTACTGTTCCAGGCTTCTGGGTGAAGAACTCTATAAAAACACAGGCTCTCTGGCCCTTTAGCTGCAGCTGACAAGTCTTCGTGATCGATCTCCTCGAAGGTGTAGGTGTAATTCTGCTGCAGAGCAGTAGATAAAGGTGCAGTTTCACGTCTACTTCTGCTAGGCTTCCAGTTGCACTACTTGTGACACCCACCTCTCCAGCTGAGGTGCAGCTGGTACAACATGAGCGTTACCTTGGGAAAGAGGAACAGTCTGTGGTGCCATTCGTGTCAGGAGACGGCAGCTCTTGTGAAGCTTGGGCATCGCCAGGAGGGACCACAGGAGATTTGCACGGCCCCAGGGAGCGCGGGTGACCAGGCACATGGCAGTTCCCATGGCAGTCTGTATGCAAGCGCACACACCATGGGGAAAAAACAGGAAGAATTAGAGATTTATGTGTGGCCACAGGGCCATGATCTCACTGTAATCACAGAGACATGGTGGGACGGCTCATATGACTGGAATGTCATGGAAGGCTGTGTATGTTTTAGGAAAGACAAGCCAGCAAGGTAAGGTGGAGGACTTGCACTTTATGTGAGAAAGCAACTCAGATGTATAGAACTCTGTCTAGGTGGGGATGACAAACGAGTTGAGTCCTTATGGGTAAATTTAAGGGACCGGCTAACAAGGATGACACTGTGGGTGTTTACTACAGGCCACCTGATCAGGAGGAGGAAGTCAATGAGGCCTTCTACAGACAGCTGGAAGCAACCTCACAATCACAAGTCCCGGTTCTCATGGGGTCTTCAATCACACTGACACCTGCTGGGAAGAGAAAACATCTAAGCACACACAGTCCAGCAGGTTCTTACAGATCATTGATGATAGCTTGTTGACACAAGCTAGGAGGAGCCTACGAGGAGAGGTGTGATGCTAGACCTTGTCCTAACGAGCCAAGAAGAACTGTTTGGAGATGTGGAGGTTGTGAGCAGCCTTGGCTGCAGCGACCATGAGATGGTGGAGTTCAGGATCCTGCATGGAGGAAGCAGGGCAATAAGTAGGATTACAACCATGGACTTCTGCAGGGTGAACTTTGGCTTCTTCAAGGTCCTACTTGAATTAATCCCATGGATTAGGGCTCTAGAAAGTAGGGAGTCCAAGAGTGCTGTTAAATATTCAAACATCACTTCCTCCAAACACAAGACCAATGCATCCCTATGAGCAAGAAATGAAGTAAAGGGAGTAGGAGGGCAGCATGAATGAGTAAGAAGCTCCTGTCAAAACTCAGAAGGATGTTTATGTAATGTGGAAAAAAGGACAGACCACCTGGGAGGAATATATGGTGGCTGTTACAGTATGCAGGGATGCAGTGAGGAAGGTTACTTGGAATTAAGTCTGGCCAGGGATGCCAAGGACAACAAGAAGGGCTTCTTCAAGTATATCAGCAACAAAAGGAAGATTAAGGAAAATGTATAATAGATCTGCCACTGAATGAGGCGGGTACTCTTGTGATGGAGGACACAGAGAAGGTGGGGTGACTGAATGCCTTCTTTGCCTCTCTTTCTACTGCTAAGGCCAGCCCTCAGGAATACCAGACCCTGGAGATAAGAAGACAAGTCTGGAGAAAGGAAGATTTTCCCTTGGTTGAGGAGGAGTAGGTTAGAGATTATTTAGGTAAATTGGACACCCATGAATACAGGTGTCCTGATGGGATGCACATGAGTGCCAAGAAAGCTGGCAGATGTTGTTGCTAAGCCACTCTCCATCATCTTTGAAAGGTTGTGGAGAGCAGGAGAGGTGCCTGATGACTGGAAGAAAGTCATTCCAGTCTTAAACAAAGGCAAGAAGGATGACCCAGGAAACTACAGGCCAGTCAACCTCATCTCCATCCGTTGAAAGGTGATGAAACAACTCGTTCTGGACATTATCTCCAAGCACTTGGAGGAAGTTAAGGTTATAAGGAGTAGTCAGCATGGATTCAACAAGAGAAAATCATGTTTGACCAACCTGATTGCCTTCTATGATGGTATGACTGTCTGGGTAGATCAGGGGAGAGCAGTGGTTGTTTTCCACCTCGACTTCAGCAAGGCTTTTGACACTGTCTCTCATAACATCCTCAGGTAAGCTCAGGAAGTGTGGGCTGGGTGAATGTACAGTGAGATGGATCATGAACTGGCTGGATGGCAGAGCTCAGAGGGTTGTGATCAACAGTGCAGCATCTGGTTGGAGGCCTGTAGTTAGTGGAATCCCCAGAGGTCAGTACTGGGTCCAGTCCTTTTCAGCCTGTTCATCAATGACCTGGATGAAGAGACTGAGTGCACCCTCAGCAAGTTTGCTGATACCAAACTGGGAGGAAGGGCTGACACACCAGAAGGCTGTGCTGCCATTCAGTGAGATCTGGGGAGGCTGGAAGACTGGGCAGAGAAGAACCTGATGAATTTCAACAAGGGCAAGTGTAGGGTTCTGCAACAGGGGAGGAATAACCCCAGGCACCAATACAGGTTAAGGAAGGACCTGCTGGAAGGCAGCATTGCAGAGAAGGATTTGTGAGTTCTGGTGGACAACAGGTTGACCATGAGTCAGCAATGTGCCCTTGTGGACAAGAAGGCCAATGGTATCCTGGTATGCATCAGGAAGAGTGTGAGCAGCAGGTTGAGGGAGATTCTCCTCCCCCTCTGCTCTACCTTGGTGAGGCCACATCTGGAGTACTGTGTCCAGTTTTGAGAGCTCCAGTTTAAGAAGGACAAGGAATTATTGGAGGGAGTCCAGTGGAGAGCTACAGAGATTATTAGGGAACTGGAGCATCTTTCTTATGAGAAGCTGAGGGAGCTGGGTCTGTTCAGCCTGGACAAGAGAAACTGAGGGGGGATCTTATCAAGGCTTATAAATATCTCAAGGGTGGATGTCAAGGGGATGGGACCAAACTCCTTTCAGTGGTGTGCACTGACAGGATGAGGTGCAATGGGCACAGACTGAAACATAGGACGTTCCATCTGAACATGAGGAAAAAATCACAGAATCACAGAATATTAGGGATTGGAAGGGACCTCAAAAGATCATCTAGTCCAATTCCCCTGCCAGAGCAAGAACACTTAGATGAGGCTACACAACGATGTGTCCAGGTGGGTTTTGAATATCTCCAGAGAAGGAGACTCCACACCCCCTCTGGGCAGCCTGTTCCAGTGTTCTGTCACCCTCACTGAGAGGAAATTTCTTCTCAAATTTAAGTGGAACCGCTTGTGTTCCAGTTTGAACCCATTACTCCTTGTCTTACCATTGTTTGTCACCGAGAAGAGCTTGGCTCCATCTTCATGACACTCGCCTTTATATATTTGTAAACATTAATGAGGTCACCCCTCAGTCTCCTCCAAACTAAAGAGACCCAGCTCCCTCAGCCTTTCCTCATAAGGGAGATGCTCCACTCTCTTAATCATCTTTGTTGCCCTGCACAGGACTCTCTCCAGCAGTTCCCTGTCTTTCCAGAACTGGACACAATATTCCAGATGTGGTCTCACCAGGGCAGAGTAGAGGGGGAGGAGAACCTCTCTCGACCTACTAACCACCCCCCTTCTAATACACCCCAGGATGCCACTGGCCTTCTTGGCCATAAGGGCACAGTGCTGGCTCAACTTTGCTGGCTTTACCTTGAGGGTGACAGAGAACTGGAACAGGGTCCCCAGAGAGATTGTGGAGTCTCCTTCTCTGGAGACATTCAAGACCCACTTGGACACATTCCTGTGCAATCTGCTCTAGGTCCACCTGCTTCAGCAGGTGGATTGGACTAGATGATCTCTCGAGGTCCCTTCCAACCCAAACTGTTTCTGTGGTTCTGTGAAAACGGACAGGACCCATACATCCTAGAGATGCATGCATTCTAATGCATCTTCCAGATACCAGAAGTACTTGACAAATCTCCAGTTTTGACAGACTTTTTTTTTTTCTTTACAGAAAGCCTGAAGAAGGGAATGGGTAAGTGTGACAGATTTGTCTGTGAGGAGGCAAGGAAGGAAAAAGGAAGAGAAACAGCAGCTACTAGTATCAGCAGACTTCGAGACCCTGTTTTGTGGCAAAAGCTTAGCCTTTTTCAAACAATCGTTTTCCTGGCCAGTCATCTAGGTCAACCCTCTTAACTATGTGTATCAAGGGGTACCACATTTGTTACAGTGGGCCTCAGACTTTGTATATCTCTGGCTACAATAGTTGTTCTCTGAGAAACTGTTGTCAGATTCTTTTTGTGTAATTATTTCCATCTCACATGATATATATGAAATAAATAAAATAATTATTTAAAAGCAATTGCATTTGAAGAAGGTATTTAATCTCTCTGTGGTACAAAATTAATTAATTTGTGTGGTGGCAAACAAGCAAAAAAGGAAGTGTTATTTACTTATATTTCTATTCAAACAAAAAATGCTTCTTATCTTGCAAGAGAAAATATTCTGGTGAATACCAATGATCTTTAAGGTTTCTAAATGACCTATGAAAAATGTTAAGTATTCTGACGGATATGTGAGAAACCATGCTCTACATAATTGAGCGGTTCAATAGATGTTGCTTTGTGCTTACCAAGCAAAGTAATACTGTATGCAAGCAAAACCATTAAAAGGCATCTGGTTGCCTCTTAAATAATATCTAGTATTTCTTTGTAATGTAAAAGGTGAAACTTACAGAAACATAATGCACACACATTGCCTAGGACTGGTACAGTGTGCACAATTAAACTTCTACTAAGTGAGTATGTGAATAAATTCTAAATAAGAAAAGGGAAAATTAATTAATCCAGTTTCTTAATATGGTAAAGCATCTCAACGTGTATTTCAAAATGTTTTTATTTTTACAAAGGTCAGTTATTTTAGTGGTTCAGAAACATCTAAAATGCATGTATTGTAACTGGGCCAGAGCTACAAACTAAGATCCAAATTCGAACTTCTTTAAAACTCAGATATTATCAAGTCCAAGGTTTTGGTTCTGCTCAATACAAGACAGCTGCAAAATCTGGATTCTGATGAAGCAACTTCCTTGGAGTTTGCCATGTCCAGATGTTTGGTGGGGAGTGTTACTTGCTTGGGCCATTCTATCGGTTTGGTTTTTGTCTTTATATCTATATATATTTATTTTGACATTTTTCTTTTCATCTTATATCTGACATACATCTCTTGAGACAGTAAGCTTTATTCTGACTGCATTTGAAATACTGGAAATCCTTTAATCCTTTTTTTTTTTTTTTTTTTAATGCAATAGAAACAGAAGATAAAGGTAATACTAGAGAGACTATTCCTCAATAATTCGTTGTGGGAGTCTACTACTGGCCACTATTGAATTCAGCTTTGGAGTGATCCAATGTATCAGTTGGGGGGTTTGAAATCTTCAAGACATTTCTACTGCCACTGCAGATTTTTTTTAAATGGAGCACAAATATTTTTCAAATATGAGTTTTCAGTTAAAAAATGTGTGTTATCTCACACAATTGTGTCATGTTCATACTCGGTTTAAAAGCTGTCGTTGGGATTAAAAAAATCCAAGATAAGTTGTTTTCAAAACTAGAACCATATAGATAATGAAGACCACACAGTTTGTAATACACTGGCAGATCTAGCATTTTCATTTGTTGTTATGACGTTTTTGTTCCTCCTTTTGGAATTGCTTAACTCCAACATGTAAGCTCCACTCCCCATTTGTTACTGATTTGTTGCTTCCTTTACACACGATAATCGTTCCAATGAGTTGAAAAGTTATATTGTTCTTGAATGACCATACCTTCTCTGAACTGTTTGGGGAAATGAACCTGGAAGGGTAATTCTTCATGGTTTAAGGTAATGATATCACTGAAGTAAGTACCTTAACCATAGCAGATTACACTGCAAGAAACTTTGGCTTTCTGATTAAATTAAGGCCAAAGGCCAAAAACAGGGATGGACTTCTAGATCAACTTACCTAATTTAGAAAACAAGTACACTGTGACCGTAAGTACCTTTCACAGTGAATATTCTACTGACTTCGTATTTTAGGCTGTGCAGCACGCAAACAAAACCTTCATCTAGGAGGGGCTGTATTTGAAAATAATTTGTTCTGTGGCATCTAGACAAAAAGAGAAAATTAATTCCCTGCCTCATAAACATCTATTCTGCAGAAGCGTACTGCAGGTGGTGACCATCCGGAGGCAAAGCTGGGAACATCTCTCAGCAGAGAGCTGGAGGATGTGACACTTCTGCATTCTCTCCCTGCTAGGAAGGCACAGGCTGTAAAATAGTGCGTGTTGGGGTGGGGAGGGTAGGGCCATTCTTTGTGTGTCTCCCATGCCCTACGATCAGTCTTCACTTGGAGCATGCTATGTTCAGTCAGTATGACTTCATTAGCAGGGGACAGTTTCCACATGTGAGGCAAGGAGGAGCAGTGCTTTCTAAGTAACAGGGATGCTGACAAATCTGAGCCTGAACTGTACAGGAACAGCATGCAGACAAATATTTGGCATCAGAATTACATTTGGGCTCCAGCAACTTAGCTCTTCAAGTCCTGTGAGGCTCCACAGCCAAAATCATGATACTCTGACTTCTCACTTTATGGTGACCAGTTTTATATTAGGCATCAATTTCTGCTCAGTTTAACCTACTTCACGGTGTACTAAGAGGAGCCACTTGCAGCATCCTGCAAAGGCATAAATATTTACTTACAAAGACAGCATGAGATATGTATTTTTCTTTGAAAAGGAATGACAAAATTACTGTATCAGGAGCTGAGCAGGACTTTCAGCTTCTGCAATTTAGGATAGTCTGAAAGTATGTATATTGGCTAAACTCCTGCTGAGCTGTCTAATAACAAGAATTTCAAAAGGAGGGTTGGGGGGCCATTTTGTGTGACATCTTTACTGGCAATGTAATACTATTTTATTTCATAAGTAGCTTTATTGATCTCTGATGGATCTTGGATGGTAAATAGCTGTTTTAAACATATACGAAATGCAAAAACAGATCACAAAGCAAAGCTACCTTTAGGATCTTGGAGAATCCAAAGCAAGTGGCCCTACAGTGGGCCAAGGAATTGCTAGCCTTTTTTTAGAGCTCTGCTCATCTAATCCATCTCAACAAGCAGCTCTCAGTCTTTGGCATTTAGCAACAGTGTCAGGGAGTGTACAGAGTGTACTTCCAGCACCAGAGGAGAAGTAGGAGGCTTCTCATTTTCTTTCTTTATAGTTCCCCTTTAAAGAGTGACTCTAAGTGCATCTGGCAATCTCCATTCACCTACGTAAGGGAGCAGAAGTATGTTGTAGTTTTTCGTGTACTTTTTCCTGGCAGCCTTCTCAATAGGTATTTTTTGTACTCCTTTTAGCACATAAGCAAGATCAAAGGTGACTTTTTGCTTGTATCTTAAATTAACTATTAATTCTTGTAATAATGAATGTTGAACATTTTACAGAACAATCATGTATGTGTAAGTTAGTGCTATGAAAAGAGGATCCTTCCTTTTCCTGAAACACAATAGTTGTGCACAAAGAAAGGATGGAGATTTGCTTTGGGTAGTACCATGGAGTAGAGCTGGGAGTACTGGTGTCAGATGGTAATAGAGAAATCAGCATAGGCTGAGCAATCAGAAAAAGTTATTAATAAATTAGCATCCCAAGATGCATAGGGAAAACCCTGTCATACGGAATGCTTAACATTGTATGTTTAATGCTAGACTCCAAAATGCATTGAATGGGGGAATAATCCCACTCTGTCAGAGGAAAGTAGTTATAATGCAAGTAATAATTTCAGGGCCAAATTCTCTGCTAGTATAAATAAGCCAAACTCTGCTGAAGTCAAAGAAGACCCACCCTTTCATGCCAACAAAGGATATATTCTTCCCTACTACTCTGAATTTAGAACAGTTTTGAATGGGGATTGTTAATCCCCATGAAGCAGAGGCCTCCTCTCAAAGGCGAAAAAACCAAACTGTGGCATACTCTCTTTAACCCCCAATATGTTGTGTTTGTTGACTGTTAAATCAGTTTTTGTCCTAGCTGTGTCATTAGGCTGTGTGTTTTTTTTCAAATCAGGTACTGCCAAGGAGAACTGTATTGAACTAAATGAATATGCTTGACAGAACTAAGGGAATAAAAACAAGGAGCCAGCATTCTAACTGCATGCACATTTCTGAACTCCCTTTGGGATTTTTTGTCATCCTTTTCCCTTACTACTTATTACTTAGTTTAAACAGCTAAATCTCTCTTCTTTCTTTCTTCTCTCTACTCTCACTAGCTTCCTTCCAATAAATAATAGGCTCAAATGTGAGCTTATGATGTATCCTGGGAGATCATCTAACCTCACACTTTCAGACCTCCAAGTTTCACATGACTAGAAGCAATTCAAAATTTATTTGTTCTTCTTGCTAGCTGCTTTGCAAGGCTTGAGGGAATTATCAAGACTTAACTTGCAATTACAGTGGAGAACGTCTCAGCCAGGAATAAAAGATGCTGTCCTCAGGTAAACAAAACCTGATGAGATTTAGTCAGAAATAAAAATTAAGCCAGCATAAACCTGCTGGGCTGTGACGCCCATCTATTCACAAGCCCCATAGCAATTTGGTTGAATAGGTCCAGGCAGAACACTGCCTTAAACTCCAAAGGGAAAGACCTAAGTGTGATTTGGTGCATTATGCCGGCAGAGGCAGAACACAATTTTTACTGGTGTATTAGAATATCTCCAGGTTTGGGATCTGAGTGGGCTTGACTCTTCTGTCTGTTCTCTTCAATCTGGGCAGGATCACTGCATTTAAGAAATGAAATCTTGCCACTGACACCAGTGGAAATAGGTGGAAGTGCCCCACAGAGGCAGCATCCCAGTTAGTTTAATCAATGACCAGATGGAGTGCAAGAAACTCTGCCTGGGGACAGACAAGTGGCTGATTGAGAGCTCATGAGTCAGGATTCAAGGGGAGACAGGGACAGGTGGCGTTATAGCGGGAGTTTGCTACAGGCCACTTGAACAGGAGGACTGAGTGCACAAGGTAACAAATAGGAGCAGCCTCACATTCACAAGCCCTGGTCCTCATAG
Source organism: Streptopelia decaocto (assembly GCF_964273445.1). NCBI lineage: Eukaryota > Metazoa > Chordata > Aves > Columbiformes > Columbidae > Streptopelia > Streptopelia decaocto. Next base: position 18,409,539 of record NC_138657.1, on the reverse strand, counting down.
GGGTCTTAAGAACTCCTATATCTCTTGAAGGGACAACACAGCAGGGTTGTCTGCTGGACCTTGTTCTCACCAATAAAGAGGGGCTGGTTAGGAATGTGAAGCTCAAGGGCAGCCTTGGCTGCAGTAACCATGAAATGGTGGACTTAAAAGATCCTTAGGGCAGGGAGGAGGGTGCACAGCAAACTCACTACCCTGGAGTTCAGGAAAGCAGACTTTGGCCTCTTCAAGGATCTGCTTGGTAGGTTACCATGGGATAAAGCCCTGGAGGGAAGTGGTGCCCAAGAAAGCCGGTTAGTATTCAAGGGTCACCTCCTCCAAGCTTAGGGACGATGCATCCTGACAAAGAGGAAGTCAGGCAAAAATGCCAAGAGGCCTGCATAGATGAACAAGGAGCTCCTGGACAAACTCGAGCACAAAAAGGAAGCCTACAGAGGGTGAAAACAAGGTCAGGTAGCCTAAGAGCAGTACAGAGAAATTGTCCGAGCAGCCAGGGATCAGGTTAGGAAAGCTAACACCCTGATAGAATGAAATCTGGCCAGGGACACCAAGGGCAACAAAAAAACCTTCTATAGGTATGTTGGTGAAAAAGGAAAGACTAGGGAAAATGTGGGCTCTCCCCAGAAGGAAGCAGGAGACCTGGCTACCCAGAATATGGAGAAGGCTGAGGTACCAAACAACTTTTTTTGCCTCAGTATTCATCAACAAGTGCTCTAGTCACATTGCCCAAGTTGCAGAAGGCAAACAGAGAGACTGGGAGAATGGAGAACTGGACACTGTAGGAGAAGATCTGGTTTGAGACCATCTAAGGAATCTGAAGGTGCACAAGTCCACAGGACCTGATGAGATGCATCCACAAGTCCCAGCAGAGGAAGTTCCTAAGCCACTATCCTCATGTTTGAGAAGTTGTGGTAGTCTGATGAAGTTCTTACTGACTGAAAAAGGGGAAACATAATTCCCATTTTTAAAAACTGATAAAAGGAAGACCTAGGGAACTGCAGGACAGTCGGTCTCACCTTTGTGCATGGCAATACTGTGAAGAAGATCCTCCTGGAAACTATTTAAGGTTTAAGGAAAATAAGGAAAATAAGGTGGTGATTTGTGACAGTCAATATGGCTTCACTAAGGGCAAATCATGCCTGACAAATTTGATGGCATACTATGACAGGGTTACAGCATTGGTGGATAACAGAAGTAAAGTTATGTGGGTCCTCTTCCATCACTGGAATATTATGTCGTGGACAGCATGATATTTGAAGAAAAAAATCAGCTTTTGGCATGGCATAAAACTAACCAGGAGATTTTTGACTTGCAAAACTAGCAGATTTGCTGTGGCTAACAAGATGTTAAATTGTTGAGGGACAGCTCCAGATCATATAAGAATGATATTATAGTGATGATCCATCACACATTTTGAAAAAAGGAACAGTGAAAAGGTGAAGGTTTGTTGCTCTAGAGATCCCTTGCAGTACATTACACTGGGCTGTACTTGCATATCCATGTACCAGCTTGTGCTCCTTAAACCTAACACAGTTACACTCCTCCCTTCTGACAGTTATCATCATAGGAAAAGGAGATATTCAGTCCTTTCTATTCAGTTGCTTATGTACATCACCAAAAATGAAAATAGTCAAATCTATCACGTGTTAGAAGATAGTGAATATCAAATATGATCCTACATCTTAGATGACCATGCAGTCATGGATAAGGTGCCAACAGATTTTTTATTTAATGGATGCTTTTTCCATGGCTGAATCAAATGCTATCATGAAAATTACTGGAAGCCTCTGGCAGGGGTCATCTTTGGATATATGTATTACACAACACAACAAAAGATGGACCATCTGAAGAGAGCAGGTTTTAACGTAAGATCTAAACAGGCGCATGAGCAGATCACTATGACAAAGTCAGACACAGAGCTTGCAGACAAACTGCTCACGCAGCTGGTCCCTAAAGGTGCTTTTTGATGGCAGGACAAATGCCATTTGTAAGAATTACAAACCAGCTACTGACAGAAAAATATATCAATATGAATTTCCTAGCATCTATCCCTTCATCAGCAAAAGAACACATTACTCTCTTTGACACCGTGGAGTTATATTTGAAAATTCTGACAGCCTGGCAGCCTGCTTTGCTCTTTTGAGAAGCATTTGAATAAGTTACGTATGTATCACTTGAGTATCTGGTTGCCAGTTTAAATGCTTCTACCCAGGGACTTTTAGGATAAGAGCTGGTCTTTTCTAGCCAGACTGGCTGGCTCTTTACACTTCAAAAACAAAAAAGACTAGTGTTCAATAGTAAATAGAGACCTGAATAGAGATCTTGCATTGCTATCAGTGTAGACTTACAAACATGATGGCCCAGTGTCTGTCCCTCCTGGAACTGTTGGTTAGGCATTCCCCTGGCAGAGGAAAGCAATACTCTGCATTGCTTCTGATGACCTGATGAAGACTGTTTCTGAAATTGCCCAGAATAAGTTGAAGGACAGAATTGAATTAATGCCCCAAAAGATGCACAAGCTGAAAAAGGTTTGCAGATTCATTAAAAGCCTAAGTAGTACAAGCATGTCCTTCAAACTCCTGTTCCCTGCAAGGCTATCATAAGTATGTCTCCATCCAAGTCTACACATAACAACAGTGCCTACTGGAAAAGAGAGCACCAAATAAGTAATTTCTATCCTTATCCAAACTGTAGTAAAAACTACACTCTGTCAGACCTCAAGCTGAAATCAGAAAGGAAGCTCTAGTTTAGTAGGCTGGATGGGCTCTGGATAGGTTGAATAGATGCAAAATGCTTTGTAGAAAAGTGTCCTTTCAATATTTTGCCGTTTTGGCATCATTGCGTCTTTTTGGCATATAAGGTAGGTAGAAAGTGCTATGTACTTACAACTTGTGTTTCTTTCCCATACTCCCTAAAAGCAAAAGTTTTTTCTTAAACTGGCTGAAGAGCTAGTAAGACACCTTTTCCTACAATATCTAGTGATGCTAAAGTGGTATAGGCATACACTTAGTCAGGATAAGGATTGTAAAATCATTATGGAATCACAGACTGATTGGAAGGGACCTTAAAGATCATCCCTTTCAACCTTTCTGCCATGGGCAGAGTCACCTTCCACTAGACCATGTTGCTCAAAGCCCCGTCCAACCTGGCCTTGAACACTTCCAGGGATGGAATACCCACAACTTCTCTGGACAACTTGTTCCAGTGTTTCACCACCCTCACACTGAAGAATTCCTACCTAATAAGTCTTCCCTCTTTCATTTTAAAGTCATTACCCCTAGCTCTATCTCACATACCCTTGTAAAAACTCCTTCTCCAGCTCTCTCGTAGGTCCCCTTTAGGTACAAGAAGGCTGCTATAAGGTGTCCCCAGAGCCTTCCTTTATCCAGATTGAACAGCCCCAACTGGTTCAGCCTGTCTTCATAGGAGAAGTGCTTCAGCCCGGTGGTCATCTTCATGGCCCTCTTCTGGACTTGTTCCAACAGGTATATGTCCTTCTTATATTGGAAGCCCCAGAGCTGAATGTAGTGCTCTAGGTGGGGGTCTCATGAAAGCAGAGTAGAGGAACAGATTCACCTTCGACATGCTCGGCATTCTTCTTTTGCTGCAGCCCAGGGTACTTTTCTCTTTCTAGGCTGCAAGCTCACATTGTCGGATCATGTTGAGCTTCTTATCAACCAACACTCCCAAGTCCTTCTCCTCAAGGCTGCTCTCAATCCATTCTCCATCCAGCCTGTATTTGTGCTTGGGATTACCCCAATCCACGTGCAGGACCTTGCACTTGGCCTTGTTGAACTTCGTGAGGTTCACATAGGCCCACCTCTCAAGCCTGTCAAGGTTCTTTCTGGATGGCATCCCTTCCCTCCACTGTGTTAACTGCACCACACAGCTTGGTGGTGTCAGCAAACCTGTGGAAGGTTCACTTCATGCCACTGTCCATGTTGCTGACAAAGATGTTAAACAACGCTGGTCCCCATACCAACATGTGAGAAACACCATTTATCACTGGTCTCCAGTGATGGAAGAGGACCCACATAACTTTGATTTTCAACAGTTTCGGAAAAAAAACAGGGAAATAACTTTTGCAGATCTTGATACTAAAAGCTTGGGGAGAGCTGCTTAGTTTCATGGGAAAAAATTTAAAGGGTCTATGAAATGTACACTCAGGAGGGGCACTTCTACGTAGATGATTTTACCACCCTAGGTGATTAATCGCACATACATTGTTTGATTTAGAAGCTGACTAACAACAAAGTAGCATCATAGTCTTTGACATTATGTGCTAGGTAATTGTATCCCCAAAACTTCATGTCTATAAAGAACTAAAAAAAGCCCAGGAGAAATGTCCCGTTTGAACTCACATTCTCCTTCAGTTTTCCTTTTTAACCCTTCGTCTTCATTCCAAGGGGCATTTGGTGATAATGCCATGGTAAAAATGTATTTTGGGATAAGTGTTGCAGTCTCCTGCATATATTCCATGTCATAGATAATACAGCCTTGACCTTATCCTGTACTTTTTATTATTGTCATGAAACATTGATGTTGGTTTACATTACAGACCTGTGTATCGCACATTCGGCACTTCCAGCTTTTACATTCATTATGTTTTTCTACATAGACATTACAGTTTTCAGGAAAGACTCATGGCCAGAAAGTTGATATTTTTTTTAATAGTCAGACCTTTGTGCTTCTCTGTAAGCTTTCACCAGAACTGCACAACAGGCTGCAACTGTGGGACCTTATACTTTTCCCCAAGACAAATGCATGGTCATGAGACAAGCAGAGCCAGCAATAACAGCTATGGCCACAGTTACACAGTGTATTAATATGACAAAACTCATAAAAGTTTCTCACCAAAACTATCTTCCTGACCTCCTTAACCCCATAATAATGTTCATCATACAAAAGAAGAAAACAGATGTTGGGGTATTTAAGACTGCAATTTGGCTTAAAAACCCCACAGCCTTTTCACCCCTTGGATAGAATGATACATAGATCAGCATGTAGGAGATGCTCACACAAGAGTATGTCACTCAACACGACCTTCCCATGCACAGACCACCACAGTTTGTCACATAGCACTTTTGATCTGCTTAATAGTTCTGCGTCTGTCAGGTCCCTCTTGGCTCTGAGTACTGCAAGACTCACAGCAAAACAGAGATTATTGTCACTGTTCCACTTTTCATCTGTAATTTTGGATGAGGGAATAGGCTACAGGGTTCTGCAAACCCTGCCCCCAAGGGCTCTCACAATGATGACAGCTAGAATGAAAGTTTGATCAAAACAAAGCTCTCTCTTACTTTGCAGGCCAGTACTGACCCAATCTAAAAACTCTGTTGCATTCCCTTTTTTAAATTAATATGAATATGAAGTCATGCATGCAGACAGCTTCAAGACGAAGCTGAGCAAAATCACTAGGTTCAAACAGCTAGCATAAATTATAACAAAATTGCTCTATAACCTGAACAAATATTCATAAGTTTCAAGCAGGAATACTGGATGTAAAGTAACAAATCCATATTCTTCCACATACTGCACAGCTCTGAGCCTCTGCACTGGCCAGTGCCATTGCCTAACATGCTCCATGGCAGCCATGGAGCAGCCTGCTGCCTCCTCCACCTCTGCTGCAGTGACTGTTAAGTGCCTTCCAGGCAGTCATCTTCCAACCTGGTGGGAAACTTGTTAACTGGTCCACATGTTCAGAAAAGCAGTTTGCACCTAAGGGCTCTGGTGCTTTCCCCGTGGCAATAAGACATTTGCAGTGATGCAAAATCTATTTGGTTTTCCTACTTAGCAGTTTTAACTCTAACACTTTTTCTTATGTTTTGCTGCTCTGTAAGCCAAGGCCCCAGTATTAACAGCCTCACAATTCCTTCTGTCACCACCAAACTGCTTGCTACCCCTCTCTGCTTGAAAACAAATAATGATGGTTTGTGAGTGGTAAAAACTTTCTTACAGTTTTTTGTTCCAATCCCCCAAAATTGGCTTAGCTGTACTAATTAATGGCCTTGTTCGTAACACAGTGTTTTGCTTTGATGTCCCGTGAATAGTAGCTGTGCCTTATCAGCACAGCTAGCACTGGTATGACCATCCATCTTGAGCCTCCGTCACAGCACCAGCACCTGCCCTTTCATCAGCAGCATCTTGCTGACATTCCCTAAGAGCGTGGGGCTGCAGTCTGTGTCCCAAAGCCTGAGTCTTGCTGCCTTTACAGTTATCAGGATGTTCTAACAAGACAGTCTTAGTGGCATGCTCAATCCTCCACCTCTTACTTGCAGCTTCAACCTAAGGATATGTAGACACATATAGCACCAGCCTCCACCTCATATTACAGGTAGTTGTGAGACCCCCACAGCCACAGCTAAAGAATGCTTCTTGCCACTACTCATTCTCTCTGTGTGACACTGATTTTGAAATCCATCTCATGGTTCATGGGCCCACTGGAGAGTTCTTCTGGTTCACCTGGTCTTTTATAGGATCCCCTTTGGGTTTTTAACTTGCTGCCCCCACATGCATGTTCTTCAGAAGCTGGCATTTTGCTCTTGTTTTCCGCTTTTGCAGACAGCGTTGCCTGCACCTTGCAGGGCCGAACAAAGCCCTAAGCCTGCCCCAGTTGTCCTGCGTGACCATCCTGCTGGGCTGAGAACGGGTGCAGGACCCTCTTGGTCCATCTCTTGGAATCAGTCTCCTCTTTGCACATAACAGTGTCTGCACCATGGACCTCTTGGTGGGCATCCTAGGAAGGGTCCACAGGCTTTGGGCATGTTCCCACACCCTCAGCCCTCCTGAAGTCATCCTCCCTCAACCTGTTGGGTTTGATCTGAAGCCCGGTGAAGTGAGGGACCCCAATTTCTGTTTAATTGCTTTCTATTTACATTTAAACTTTAATTAGTCATCCCATTAACTCTTATTAAATAATGCTTTATCCATTCTAAACCTACATTTTCATGGAATATATATTTAATTTCTGTATTTTATAAATGCATATATAATTATATATATAATACTGTATCTGTGTATATATAAATGTATACATATATATAAAAATTTTACACACCTTTGTACATATATGTTTCTATATACATTGGATGTAAAGATATATTTTTATATCTGGGCACTCTCTGGCCCAAAGGATAGAGGCAGGCAATCAAAGGGCTGCCTGACAACATGTGGGTACGACGGTGTCAAGAAATGGCCATCAGCCAATCGTAGTGAACTATGAAAACACGTGGGTTACTCCTTTTAACTAACAATGCCATAAAATGAATGAAAACACATGATTTTCCTGTAACTGTTCCGGTACTGTCAGGTCCCTTTACACTACATGGTGTTCGTATCCCAGCTCCCTGAATTAGGTGTTGATTTTTTGGAACTTGCCAAATGCACAGATGTCCTTACTTTTTTTTTTTTTTTTTTTTTATAATAGGTTTGGAACAAGCTGAAAAAAAAATGAGTTGACCTGAGCATGCAAGTAACATCTCAAATGTTCTACAGCCTTAGAAAAAATGGGGTGTAGAGGTTGAAACTGCCTCCAGGCAGCTTCAGTTTTTAGGATTGGCACTTACATAACTGATCATGCTAGGCCTTACTGAATTTGGCAGCCATGTAGGGGTTATGCTTTTCACATGGATGAACTGTTCTTGAACAATTTCTCCAGTGTATTAAGCACAAACAGGCTTTTCTTCAACATCAAGCATGCAGGTCTCTCTCTTTTTCTCACCCTTTCCTCCCTCCTCTTATGCTCCTAACAACAAATGAAGTTATTGTGGCCACAGTGGCAGTGAAGTGGATTCTGTTTAACAACAACAACAACAAAAATTTCCAATAGCATGGTGCTATAAAGAATGGGGAAATGAAGAGAAGCAAATTCACTTTGGGCTGAGCCACAAGCGACACAATTGTGCCAGAGAGGGAAAGTACAAGGATATTGCCCCTGTGCTCACAGACTCTGCAGATCGGCAATAACCACAGTCCCTGAGGATTAGCAATGCTCCAGGACAAACAGCTGAAATCCCTGACAGGGCGGAGGGAATACCGCAGGCCCCCGCCTGTCCTGCACTGCACCCACAAGCAGAGACCATGGAAACTGCTGCTCCGCACCTGGGAGGCGGGGGAAAGGGGCTCTGCCCTCCCCAGGAGCCGGGCGACTGCCCTCCCCTCTCTGGGCAACAGTACAGCTCAAGCGTTCAGAAGGGTTAGAAAACCTTTATTTTCCTTACATACCGCCAACAGGAGGGCAGTAAAATATCCATGATGCATTGTGAATGAACCCGCCTTTTGTCCACTTTTTAGGAGTGTTTTCTAAGTAGGTTCTACAGGTTCTTGCTACATGAGCAGCTCAGGGATAAACAAGTGCTTTCTGAAATTCTGAGAAAATAGAAACCATAAATATTGTTACAGTTAGAGAGAGGAATCTTTCGCTAAAAAATATGCTATATAGCTATTGTAGAAGGAATAGGGAAACTGATAAATGTTGAGAAAGTACATTTCTACCATTTTTTTCATTTGAGATACTGTCAGGAATACAGATTGGGAGAGCAATGATATGTTAAGTTAGTCACTCGTTCTGAATTAATCTGTGAGCTAACAAAAGCTAACAGAACCTATATATTATATGAGCGTTAACATGAACAGTGAAAATCTGATAGCTCCACCTGGAATTTCCTCACAGATTTTTTGATTCTATTGTTTCACTACCCAGAGATGCATCAATGAAAGTCTGGATCTATGGATGTTTCATTTTCATTATAGTTGATTTGATTTTTCTAATTTATTGAATTTTTAT